>NC_092710.1:368829059-369101850 GCF_047496885.1 Scyliorhinus torazame
GCCCTCACTGGCCCAAACCGACCACACAGGCCCAATCTGACCACACTGGCCCAAACTGACCACACTCGCCTAAACTGACCACACTGGCCCAAACTGACCCTCACTGACCACACTGGCCCAAACTGACCACACTGGCCCTCACTGGTCCAAACTGACCACACTGGCCCAAACTGACCACACTGGCCCTCACTGGCCCAAACTGACCACACTGGCCCAAACTGACCACACTGGCCTTCATTGGCCCAAACTGACCCTCACTGGTCTAATCTGACCCACACTGACCTTCATTGGCCCAATCTGACACACACTGACCCTCACTGGCCCAAACTGACCACACTGGCCCAATCTGACCACACTGTCCCAAACTGACCACACGAGCCAAAACTGACCACATTGGCCCGCACTGGCCCAAACTGACCCTCACTGGCCCTCACTGGTCCAAACCGACCACACAGGCCCAATCTGACCACACTGGCCCAAACTGACCACACTGGCCCAATCTGACCACATTGGCCCAAACTGACCCGTCTGGCCCAATCTGACCACACTGGCCCAAACTGACCACACTGGCCTAAACTGACCACATTGGCCCACACTGGCCCAATCTGACCACACTGGCCCAAACTGACCACACTAGCCTAAACTGACCACATTGGCCCACACTGGCCCAAACTGACCCTCACTGGCCCAAACTGACCACACTGGCCCAAACTGACCACACTGACCACACTGGCCCAAACTGACCACACTGATCCTCATTGGCCCAATCTGACCCACACTGGCCCTCACTGGCCCAATCTGACCCTCACTGGCCAAGTCTGACCCACACTGGCCCCAAACTAACCCACACTTGACCCACACTAGACTAATCTGACCCACACTGGCCCAATCTGACCAGACTGGCCCTGATTGGCCCAAACTGACCCACACTGGCCCAGTCTGACCCTTACTGGCCTAGTCTGACCAGACTGACCCTCACTGGCCCAATCTGACCCACACTGGCCCAAACTGACCACACTGGTCTGCACTGGCCCAATCTGACCTACACTGGCCCAATCTGACCACACTGGCTCTCACTGGCCAGACTGGCCCTCACTGGCCCAAACTGAAAACACAGGCCCTCACTGGCCAGACTGGCCCTCACTGGCCCAAACTGACCACACTGGCCCAATCTGACTCATACTGATCCTGACCGGCCTGATCTGACCCACACTGACTCTCACTGACCCTCACTGGCCCAATCTGACCCTCAATGGCCCAACCTGACCCTCACTGTCCCAAACTGACCACACTGGCCCAATCTGACCCTCACTGGCCCAATCTGACCCTCACTGTCCCAATCTGACCCTCACTGATCCTCACTGGCCCAATCTGACCCTTACTGGCCCAATCTGACCCTCACTGTCCCAATCTGACCCACACTGACCCTCACTGGCCCAATCTGACCCTCACTGACCCTCACTGGCCCAATCTGACCCTCACTGGCCCAATCTGACCCAATCTGACCCTCACTGGCCCAATCTGATCCTCACTGGCCCAATCTGACCCTCACTGTCCCAATCTGACCCTCACTGATCCTCACTGGCCCTCACTGGCCCAACCTGACCCTCACTGTCCCAATCTGACCCTCACTGATCCTCACTGGCCCAATCTGACCCTCACTGGCCCAATCTGACCCACATTGACCCTCACTGGCCCAATCTGAACCTCACTGGCCCAATCTGACCCACACTGACCCTCACTGGCCCAATCTGACCCTCACTGGCCCAATCTGACCCTCACTGGCCCAATCTGACCCACACTGACCCTCACTGGCCCAATCTGACCCTCACTGGCCCAATCTGACCACACTGACCCTCACTGGCCCAATCTGACCCACACTGACCCTCACTGGCCTAATCTGACCCTCACTGACCCTCACTGACCCTCACTGGCCCAATCTGACCACACTGACCCTCACTGGCCCAATCTGACCACACTGACCCTCACTGACCCTCACTGGCCTATTCTGACCACACTGACCCTCACTGACCCTCACTGGCCCAATCTGACCCTCACTGGCCCAATCTGACCCTCACTGGCCCAATCTGACCCTCACTGGCCCAATCTGACCCTCACTGGCCCAATCTGACCCTCACTGGCCCAATCTGACCCTCACTGGCCCAATCTGACCACACTGGCCCAATCTGACCCTCACTGTCCCAATCTGACCACACTGGCCCACACTGGCCCAATCTGACCACACTGACCCACACTGGCCCAATCTGACCCTCACTGACCCACACTGGCCCAATCTGACCCTCACTGGCCCAATCTGACCCACACTGACCCTCACTGTCCCAATCTGACCCTCGCTGACCCTCACTGTCCCAATCTGACCACACTGACCCACACTGGCCCAATCTGACCCTCACTGACCCACACTGGCCCAATCTGACCCTCACTGACCCTCACTGGCCCAATCTGACCCTCACTGACCCTCACTGGCCCAATCTGACCCTCGCTGACCTCACTGACCCTCACTGTCCCAATCTGACCACACTGACCCTCACTGACCCTCACTGTCCCAAACTGACCCTCACTGGCCCAATCTGACCCACACTGGCCCAATCTGACCCACACTGACCCTCACTGGCCCAATCTGACCCACACTGACCCTCACTGGCCCAATCTGACCACACTGACCCTCACTGGCCCAATCTGACCAGATTGGCCCTCACTGGCCCAATCTGACCCTCACTGACCCTCACTGGCCCAATCTGACCCACACTGTCCCAATCTGACCCTCACTGTCCCAATCTGACCCACACTGACCCTCACTGGCCCAATCTGACCCACACTGACCCTCACTGGCCCAATCTAACCCTCACTGGCCCAATCTGACCCACATTGACCCTCACTGGCTCAATCTGACCACACTGACCCTCACTAGCCTAATCTGACCCACACTGACCCTCACTGGCCCAATCTGACCCACACTGACCCTCACTGGCCCAATCTGACCCTTACTGGCCCAATCTGACCCTCACTGGCCCAATCTGACCCACATTGACCCTCACTGGCCCAATCTGACCCACACTGGCCCTCACTGGCCCAATCTGACCCACACTGACCCTCACTGGCCCAATCTGACCCTCACTGGCCCAATCTGACCACACTGACCCTCACTGTCCCAATCTGACCCACACTGACCCTCACTGGCCCAATCTGACCCTCACTGGCCCAATCTGACCACACTGACCCTCACTGGCCCAATCCGACCCTCACTGGCCCAATCTGACCCTCACTGGCCCAATCTGACCACACTGACCCTCACTGGCCCAATCTGACCACACTGACCCTCACTGTCCCAATCTGACCACACTGACCCTCACTGTCCCAATCTGACCCTCACTGGCCCAATCTGCCCCTCACTGGCCCAATCTGACCCTCACTGACCCAATCTGACCACACTGACCCTCACTGTCCCAATCTGACCCTCACTGACCCTCACTGTCCCAATCTGACCACACTGACCCACACAGGCCCAATCTGACCCTCACTGGCCCAATCTGACCCTCACTGGCCCAATCTGACCCACACTGACCCTCACTGACCCAATCTGACCCTCACTGGCCCAATCTGACCCACACTGACCCACACTGACCCTCACTGACCCACACTGACCCTCACTGGCCCAATCTGACCACACTGACCCTCACTGTCCCAATCTGACCCTCACTGACCCACACTGACCCTCACTGGCCCAATCTGACCACACTGACCCTCACTGTCCCAATCTGACCCTCACTGGCCCAATCTGACCCTCACTGACCCAATCTGACCACACTGACCCTCACTGTCCCAATCTGACCACACTGACCCTCACTGTCCCAATCTGACCCTCACTGTCCCAATCTGACCACACTGACCATCACTGGCCCAATCTGACCCTCACTGACCCTCACTGGCCCAATCTGACCCTCACTGACCCTCACTGGCCCAATCTGACCCTCACTGACCCTCACTGGCCCAATCTGACCCTCACTGACCCTCACTGGCCCAATCTGACCCTCACTGACCCTCACTGTCCCAATCTGATCTCACTGACCCGCACTGGCCCAATCTGACCACACTGACCCTCACTGGCCCAATCTGACCACACTGAACCTCACTGGTCCAATCTGACCCTCACTGGCCCAATCTGACCCACACTGACCCACACTGGCCCAATCTGACCCTCACTGACCCTCACTGGCCCAATCTGACCCTCACTGACCCAATCTGACCACACTGACCCTCACTGGCCCAATCTGACCCTCACTGACCCTCACTGTCCCAATCTGATCTCACTGACCCTCACTGGCCCAATCTGACCCTCACTGACCCTCACTGGCCCAATCTGACCCTCACTGGCCCAATCTGACCCACACTGACCCTCACTGGCCCAATCTGACCACACTGACCCTTACTGGACCAATCTGACCCTCACTGGCCCAATCTGACCCTCACTGGCCCTCATTGGCCCAATCTGACCACACTGACCCTCACTGGCCCAATCTGACCTTCACTGGCCCAATCTGACCCACACTGACCCTCACTGGCCCAATCTGACCCTCACTGACCCTCACTGGCCCAATCTGACCCTCACTGACCCTCACTGGCCCAATCTGACCCTCACTGTCCCAATCTGACCCTCACTGTCCCAATCTGACCCTCACTGGCCCAATCTGACCCTCACTGTCCCAATCTGGCCCTCACTGACCCACACTGACCCTCACTGACCCTCACTGGCCCAATCTGACCACACTGACCCTCACAGGCCCAATCTGACCCTCACTGGCCCAATCTGACCCTCACTGTCCCAATCTGACCCTCACTGTCCCAATCTGACCCTCACTGGCCCTCACTGGCCCAATCTGACCCTCACTGGCCCAATCTGACCCTCACTGTCCCAATCTGACCCTCACTGACCCTCACTGGCCCAATCTGACCACACTGACCCTCACTGGCCCAATCTGACCACACTGACCCTCACTGACCCAATCTGACCCTCACTGGCCCAATCTGACCCACACTGACCCACACTGACCCTCACTGACCCAATCTGACCCTCACTGTCCCAATCTGACCCTCACTGGCCCAATCTGACCCTCACTGGCCCAATCTGACCCTCACTGGCCCAATCAGACCACACTGACCCTCACTGGCCCAATCTGACCCTCACTGGCCCAATCTGACCCTCACTGGCCCAATCTGACCCTCACTGACCCTCACTGGCCCAATCTGACCCTCACTGACCCAATCTGACCACACTGACCCTCACTGTCCCAATCTGACCCTCACTGGCCCAATCTGACCCTCACTGACCCAATCTGACCACACTGACCCTCACTGTCCCAATCTGACCCTCACTGTCCCAATCTGACCCTCACTGGCCCAATCTGACCCTCACTGGCCCAATCTGACCCTCACTGACCCTCACTGGCCCAATCTGACCCTCACTGACCCTCACTGGCCCAATCTGACCACACTGACCCTCACTGGCCCAATCTGACCCTCACTGGCCCAATCTGACCAGACTGGCCCTCACTGGCCCAATCTGACCCTCACTGGCCCAATCTGACCACACTGACCCTCACTGGCCCAATCTGACCCTCACTGGCCCAATCTGACCAGACTGACCCTCACTGGCCCAATCTGACCACACTGACCCTCACTGACCCAATCTGACCCTCACTGTCCCAATCTGACCCACACTGACCCTCACTGGCCCAATCTGACCAGACTGACCCTCACTGGCCCAATCTGACCGACACTGACCCTCACTGGCCCAATCTGACCACACTGGCCCAATCTGACCACACTGGCCCTCACTGGCCCAATCTGACCACACTGGCCCTCACTGGCCCAATCTGACCACACTGGCCATCACTGGCCCAAACTGACCACACTGGCCCAATCTGACCCACGCCAGCCCAATCTGACCACACTGGCCCAATCTGACCACACTGGCCCTCACTGGCCCAATCTGACCACACTGGCCCTCACTGGCCCAATCTGACCACACTGGCCTAAACTGACCACACTGGCCCAATCTGACCACACTGGCCCAATCTGACCCTCACTGACCATCACTGGCCCAATCTGACCCTCACTGGCCAAATCTGACCCTCACTGACCCTCACTGTGCCAATCTGACCCACACTGACCCTCACTGGCCCAATCTGACCCTCTCTGGCCCAATCTGACCACACTGACCCTCACTTTCCCAATCTGACCCACACTGACCTTCACTGGCCCAATCTGACCCTCACTGGCCCAATCTGACCCTCACTGGCCCAATCTGACCCTCACTTTCCCAATCTGACCACACTGACCCTCACTGGCCCAATCTGACCACACTGACCCTCACTGGCCCAATCTGACCACACTGACCCTCACAGGCCCAATCTGACCCTCACTGGCCCAATCTGACCCTCACTGTCCCAATCTGACCACACTGACCCTCACTGGCCCAATCTGACCGACACTGACCCTCACTGGCCCAATCTGACCCTCACTGGCCCAATCTGACCGACACTGACCCTCACTGGCCCAATCTGACCCTCACTGGCCCAATCTGACCACACTGGCCCTCACTGGCCCAATCTGACCACACTGGCCCTCACTGGCCCAATCTGACCTTCACTGGCCCAATCTGACCACACTGGCCCTCACTGGCCCAATCTGACCCTCACTGGCCCAATCTGACCACACTGGCCCTCACTGGCCCAATCTGACCACACTGACCTTCACTGGCCCAATCTGACCCACACTGGCCCTCACTGGCCCAATCTGACCCACGCCAGCCCAATCTGACCACACTGGCCCTCACTGGCCCAATCTGACCACACTGACCCTCACTGGCCCAATCTGACCCTCACTGTCCCAATCTGACCACACTGACCCTCACTGTCCCAATCTGACCACACTGGCCCTCACTGGCCCAATCTGACCACACTGGCCCTCACTGGCCCAATCTGACCCACACTGACCCTCACTGGCCCAATCTGACCCTCACTGGCCCAATCTGACCCTCACTGGCCCAATCTGACCCTCACTGGCCCAATCTGACCCTCACTGTCCCAATCTGACCACACTGACCCTCACTGTCCCAATCTGACCACACTGGCCCTCACTGGCCCAATCTGACCACACTGACCCTCACTGGCCCAATCTGACCCTCACTGACCCTCACTGGCCCAATCTGACCACACTGACCCTCACTGACCCAATCTGACCACACTGACCCAATCTGACCCTCACTGACCCTCACTGTCCCAATCTGACCCTCACTGGCCCAATCTGACCCTCACTGGCCCAATCTGACCACACTGACCATCACTGGCCCAATCTGACCCTCACTGGCCCAATCTGACCACACTGACCCTCACTGTCCCAATCTGACCCTCACTGGCCCAATCTGACCACACTGACCCTCACTGTCCCAATCTGACCCTCACTGGCCCAATCTGACCCTCACTGACCCTCACTGGCCCAATCTGACCCTCACTGGCCCAATCTGACCCACACTGACCCTCACTGGCCCAATCTGACCCTCACTGGCCCAATCTGACCCACACTGACCCTCACTGGCCCAATCTGACCCTCACTGGCCCAATCTGACCCACACTGACCCTCACTGGCCCAATCTGACCCACACTGGCCCAATCTGACCCTCACTGACCCTCACTGGCCCAATCTGACCACACTGACCCTCACTGGCCCAATCCGACCCTCACTGACCCTCACTGTCCCAATCTGACCCTCACTGACCCTCACTGTCCCAATCTGACCCTCACTGACCCTCACTGTCCCAATCTGACCCTCACTGGCCCAATCTGACCCTCACTGACCCTCACTGGCCCAATCCGACCCTCACAGGCCCAATCTGACCCTCACTGGCCCAATCTGACCCTCACTTTCCCAATCTGACCACACTGACCCTCACTGTCCCAATCTGACCCTCACTGGCCCAATCTGACCCTCACTGACCCTCACTGGCCCAATCCGACCCTCACTGACCCAATCTGACCCTCACTGTCCCAATCTGACCCTCACTGACCCTCACTGGCCCAATCCGACCCTCACTGGCCCAATCTGACCCTCACTGGCCCAATCTAACCACACTGACCCTCACTGGCCCAATCTGACCCTCACTAGCCCAATCTGACCCACACTGACCCTCACTGGCCCACACTGACCCTCACTGGCCCAATCTGACCCACACTGACCCTCACTGGCCCAATCTGACCCACACTGACCCTCACTGTCCCAATCTGACCCACACTGACCCTCACTGTCCCAATCTGACCCTCACTGTCCCAATCTGACCCTCACTGGCCCAATCTGACCCTCACTGGCCCAATCTGACCCTCACTGACCCTCACTGGCCCAATCTGACCCTCACTGGCCCAATCTGACCCACACTGACCCTCACTGGCCCAATCTGACCACTCTGACCCTCACTGGCCCATCTGACCCTCACTGACCCTCACTGGCCCAATCTGACCCACACTGACCCTCACTGGCCCAATCTGACCCTCACTGACCCTCACTGGCCCAATCTGACCCTCACTGGCCCAATCTGACCCTCACTGGCCCAATCTGACCCTCACTGGCCCAATCTGACCACACTGACCCTCACTGGCCCAATCTGACCCTCACTGACCCTCACTGGCCCAATCTGACCCTCACTGACCCTCACTGGCCCAATCTGACCCTCACTGGCCCAATCTGACCCTCACTGGCCCAATCTGACCCACACTGACCCTCACTGTCCCAATCTGACCCACACTGACCCTCACTGGCCCAATCTGACCCTCACTGGCCCAATCTGACCACACTGACCCTCACTGGCCCAATCTGACCCACACTGACCCTCACTGGCCCAATCTGACCCTCACTGGCCCAATCTGACCCACACTGACCCTCACTGGCCCAATCTGACCCACACTGACCCTCACTGGCCCAATCTGACCCTCACTGGCGCAATCTGACCCTCACTGGCCCAATCTGACCCTCACTGACCCAATCTGACCCACACTGACCCTCACTGGCCCAATCTGACCCTCACTGACCCTCACTGTCCCAATCTGACCCTCACTGGCCCAATCTGACCCACACTGACCCTCACTGGCCCAATCTGACCCTCACTGACCCTCACTGTCCCAATCTGACCCTCACTGGCCCAATCTGACCCTCACTGACCCTCACTGTCCCAATCTGACCCTCACTGACCCTCACCCACACTGACCCTCACTGTCCCAACCTGACCCACACTGACCCTCACTGGCCCAACCTGACCCTCACTGACCCTCACTGTCCCAATCTGACCCTCACTGGCCCAATCTGACCCTCACTGACCCTCACTGACCCTCACTGACCCAATCTGACCCTCACTGGCCCAATCTGACCACACTGACCCTCACTGATCCTCACTGACCCAATCTGACCCTCACCGGCCCAATCTGACCACACTGACCCTCACTGGCCCAATCTGACCACACTGACCCTCACTGGCCCAATCTGACCCTCACTGACCCTCACTGACCCAATCTGACCACACTGACCCAATCTGACCCTCACTGACCCTCACTGACCCTCACTGACCCTCACTGACCCACACTGACCCTCACTGACCCTATCTGACCCACACTGACCCTCACTGACCCAATCTGACCACACTGACCCAATCTGACCACACTGACCCTCACTGGCCCAATCTGACCACACTGACCCTCACTGTCCCAATCTGACCACACTGACCCTCACTGGCCCAATCTGACCCTCACTGTCCCAATCTGACCACACTGGCCCTCACTGGCCCAATCTGACCCACACTGGCCCAATCTGACCACACTGACCCTCACTGTCCCAATCTGACCACACTGACCCTCACTGGCCCAATCTGACCCACACTGGCCCAATCTGACCCACACTGACCCTCACTGGCCCAATCTGACCACACTGACCCTCACTGGCCCAATCTGACCACACTGACCCTCACTGGCCAAGTCTGACCACACTGACCCTCACTGGCCCAATCTGACCCTCACTGACCCTCACTGACCCAATCTGACCACACTGACCCAATCTGACCCACACTGACCCTCACTGTCCCAATCTGACCCTCACTGGCCCAATCTGACCCTCACTGACCCTCACTGACCCTCACTGACCCTCACTGACCCAATCTGACCCTCACTGACCCAATCTGACCCTCACTGTCCCAATCTGACCCTCACTGGCCCAATCTGACCCTCACTGACCCAATCTGACCACACTGACCCTCACTGTCCCAATCTGACCCTCACTGTCCCAATCTGACCCTCACTGGCCCAATCTGACCCTCACTGGCCCAATCTGACCCTCACTGACCCTCACTGGCCCAATCTGACCCTCACTGACCCTCACTGGCCCAATCTGACCACACTGACCCTCACTGGCCCAATCTGACCCTCACTGGCCCAATCTGACCAGACTGGCCCTCACTGGCCCAATCTGACCCTCACTGGCCCAATCTGACCACACTGACCCTCACTGGCCCAATCTGACCCTCACTGGCCCAATCTGACCAGACTGACCCTCACTGGCCCAATCTGACCACACTGACCCTCACTGGCCCAATCTGACCCTCACTGTCCCAATCTGACCCACACTGACCCTCACTGGCCCAATCTGACCAGACTGGCCCTCACTGGCACAATCTGACCACTCTCGTCCTCACTGGCCCAAATAGACCACACTGTCTCTCACTGGCCCAATCTGACCACACTGGCCCTCACTAGCCCAAACTGACCACACTGGCTCTCACTAGCCCAAACTGACCACACTGGCTCTCACTAGCCAGACAGGCCCCCACTGGCCCAATCTGACCGACACTGACCCTCACTGGCCCAATCTGACCACACTGGCCCAATCTGACCACACTGGCCCTCACTGGCCCAATCTGACCACACTGGCCCTCACTGGCCCAATCTGACCACACTGGCCATCACTGGCCCAAACTGACCACACTGGCCCAATCTGACCCACGCCAGCCCAATCTGACCACACTGGCCCAATCTGACCACACTGGCCCTCACTGGCCCAATCTGACCACACTGGCCCTCACTGGCCCAATCTGACCACACTGGCCTAAACTGACCACACTGGCCCAATCTGACCACACTGGCCCAATCTGACCCTCACTGACCATCACTGGCCCAATCTGACCCTCACTGGCCAAATCTGACCCTCACTGACCCTCACTGTGCCAATCTGACCCACACTGACCCTCACTGGCCCAATCTGACCCTCTCTGGCCCAATCTGACCACACTGACCCTCACTTTCCCAATCTGACCCACACTGACCTTCACTGGCCCAATCTGACCCTCACTGGCCCAATCTGACCCTCACTGGCCCAATCTGACCCTCACTTTCCCAATCTGACCACACTGACCCTCTCTGGCCCAATCTGACCACACTGACCCTCACTGGCCCAATCTGACCACACTGACCCTCACAGGCCCAATCTGACCCTCACTGGCCCAATCTGACCCTCACTGTCCCAATCTGACCACACTGACCCTCACTGGCCCAATCTGACCGACACTGACCCTCACTGGCCCAATCTGACCCTCACTGGCCCAATCTGACCGACACTGACCCTCACTGGCCCAATCTGACCCTCACTGGCCCAATCTGACCACACTGGCCCTCACTGGCCCAATCTGACCCTCACTGGCCCAATCTGACCACACTGGCCCTCACTGGCCCAATCTGACCACACTGGCCCTCACTGGCCCAATCTGACCCTCACTGGCCCAATCTGACCACACTGGCCCTCACTGGCCCAATCTGACCCTCACTGGCCCAATCTGACCACACTGGCCCTCACTGGCCCAATCTGACCCACACTGGCCCTCACTGGCCCAATCTGACCCACGCCAGCCCAATCTGACCACACTGGCCCTCACTGGCCCAATCTGACCACACTGGCCCTCACTGGCCCAATCTGACCACACTGGCCATCACTGGCCCAAACTGACCACACTGGCCCTCACTGGCCCAATCTGACCACACTGGCCCAATCTGACCCACACTGGCCCTCACTGGCCCAATCTGACCCACGCCAGCCCAATCTGACCACATTGGCCCTCACTGGCCCAATCTGACCACACTGACCCTCACTGGCCCAATCTGACCCTCACTGTCCCAATCTGACCACACTGACCCTCACTGTCCCAATCTGACCACACTGGCCCTCACTGGCCCAATCTGACCACACTGGCCCTCACTGGCCCAATCTGACCCACACTGACCCTCACTGGCCCAATCTGACCCTCACTGGCCCAATCTGACCCTCACTGGCCCAATCTGACCCTCACTGGCCCAATCTGACCCTCACTGTCCCAATCTGACCCACACTGACCCAATCTGACCCTCACTGGCCAAATCTGACCACACTGACCCTCACTGTCCCAATCTGACCACACTGGCCCTCACTGGCCCAATCTGACCACACTGACCCTCACTGGCCCAATCTGACCCTCACTGACCCTCACTGGCCCAATCTGACCACACTGACCCTCACTGACCCAATCTGACCACACTGACCCAATCTGACCCTCACTGACCCTCACTGGCCCAATCTGACCACACTGACCCTCACTGGCCCAATCTGACCCTCACTGACCCTCACTGGCCCAATCTGACCACACTGACCCTCACTGACCCAATCTGACCACACTGTCCCAATCTGACCCTCACTGGCCCAATCTGACCCTCACTGGCCCAATCTGACCACACTGACCCTCACTGTCCCAATCTGACCCTCACTGGCCCAATCTGACCCACACTGACCCTCACTGGCCCAATCTGACCCTCACTGGCCCAATCTGACCCACACTGACCCTCACTGGCCCAATCTGACCCTCACTGGCCCAATCTGACCCACACTGACCCTCACTGGCCCAATCTGACCCTCACTGGCCCAATCTGACCCACACTGACCCTCACTGGCCCAATCTGACCCACACTGGCCCAATCTGACCCTCACTGGCCCAATCTGACCACACTGACCCTCACTGGCCCAATCCGACCCTCACTGACCCTCACTGTCCCAATCTGACCCTCACTGACCCTCACTGTCCCAATCTGACCCTCACTGACCCTCACTGTCCCAATCTGACCCTCACTGGCCCAATCTGACCCTCACTGACCCTCACTGGCCCAATCCGACCCTCACTGGCCCAATCTGACCCTCACTGGCCCAATCTGACCCTCACTTTCCCAATCTGACCACACTGACCCTCACTGTCCCAATCTGACCCTCACTGGCCCAATCTGACCCTCACTGACCCTCACTGGCCCAATCCGACCCTCACTGACCCAATCTGACCCTCACTGTCCCAATCTGACCCTCACTGACCCTCACTGGCCCAATCCGACCCTCACTGGCCCAATCTGACCCTCACTGGCCCAATCTGACCACACTGACCCTCACTGGCCCAATCTGACCCTCACTGGCCCAATCTGACCCACACTGACCCTCACTGGCCCAATCTGACCCTCACTGTCCCAATCTGACCCACACTGACCCTCACTGGCCCAATCTGACCCACACTGACCCTCACTGTCCCAATCTGACCCACACTGACCCTCACTGTCCCAATCTGACCCTCACTGTCCCAATCTGACCCTCACTGGCCCAATCTGACCCTCACTGGCCCAATCTGACCCTCACTGACCCTCACTGGCCCAATCTGACCCTCACTGGCCCAATCTGACCCACACTGACCCTCACTGGCCCAATCTGACCACTCTGACCCTCACTGGCCCATCTGACCCTCACTGACCCTCACTGGCCCAATCTGACCCACACTGACCCTCACTGGCCCAATCTGACCCTCACTGACCCTCACTGGCCCAATCTGACCCTCACTGGCCCAATCTGACCCTCACTGGCCCAATCTGACCCTCACTGGCCCAATCTGACCACACTGACCCTCACTGGCCCAATCTGACCCTCACTGACCCTCACTGGCCCAATCTGACCCTCACTGGCCCAATCTGACCCTCACTGGCCCAATCTGACCACACTGACCCTCACTGGCCCAATCTGACCACACTGACCCTCACTGGCCCAATCTGACCCACACTGACCCTCACTGGCCCAATCTGACCCTCACTGGCGCAATCTGACCCTCACTGGCCCAATCTGACCCTCACTGACCCAATCTGACCCACACTGACCCTCACTGGCCCAATCTGACCCTCACTGACCCTCACTGTCCCAATCTGACCCTCACTGGCCCAATCTGACCCACACTGACCCTCACTGACCCTCACTGTCCCAATCTGACCCTCACTGGCCCAATCTGACCCACACTGACCCTCACTGTCCCAACCTGACCCACACTGACCCTCACTGGCCCAACCTGACCCTCACTGACCCTCACTGTCCCAATCTGACCCTCACTGGCCCAATCTGACCACACTGACCCTCACTGACCCTCACTGGCCCAATCTGACCACACTGACCCTCACTGGCCCAATCTGACCCTCACTGACCCTCACTGGCCCAATCTGACCCTCACTGGCCCAATCTGACCCACACTGACCCTCACTGGCCCAATCTGACCACACTGACCCTCACTGGCCCAATCTGACCACACTGACCCTCACTGGCCCAATCTGACCCTCACTGACCCTCACTGACCCAATCTGACCACACTGACCCAATCTGACCCACACTGACCCTCACTGTCCCAATCTGACCCTCACTGGCCCAATCTGACCCTCACTGACCCTCACTGACCCTCACTGACCCTCACTGACCCAATCTGACCCTCACTGGCCCAATCTGACCCACACTGACCCTCACTGTCCCAATCTGACCCTCACTGGCCCAATCTGACCCACACTGACCCTCACTGGCCCAATCTGACCCACACTGACCCTCACTGGCCCAATCTGACCCTCACTGACCCTCACTGACCCAATCTGACCCTCACTGGCCCAATCTGACCACACTGACCCTCACTGGCCCAATCTGACCCTCACTGACCCTCACTGGCCCAATCTGACCCTCACTGACCCTCACTGGCCCAATCTGACCCACACTGACCCTCACTGGCCCAATCTGACCCTCACTGACCCTCACTGGCCCAATCTGACCCACACTGACCCTCACTGGCCCAATCTGACCCTCACTGGCCTAATCTGACCCACACTGACCCTCACTGGCCCAATCTGACCCTCACTGGCCCAATCTGACCCACACTGGCCCAATCTGACCCTCACTGGCCCAATCTGACCCTCACTGGCCCAATCTGACCACACTGACCCTCACTGGCCCTCACTGGCCCAATCTGACCCTCACTGGCCCAATCTGACCACACTGACCCTCACTGGCCCAATCTGACCCTCACTGGCCCAATCTGACCAGACTGACCCTCACTGGCCCAATCTGACCACACTGACCCTCACTGGCCCAATCTGACCCTCACTGTCCCAATCTGACCCACACTGACCCTCACTGGCCCAATCTGACCAGACTGGCCCTCACTGGCACAATCTGACCACTCTCGTCCTCACTGGCCCAAATAGACCACACTGTCTCTCACTGGCCCAATCTGACCACACTGGCCCTCACTAGCCCAAACTGACCACACTGGCTCTCACTAGCCCAAACTGACCACACTGGCTCTCACTAGCCAGACAGGCCCCCACTGGCCCAATCTGACCGACACTGACCCTCACTGGCCCAATCTGACCACACTGGCCCAATCTGACCACACTGGCCCTCACTGGCCCAATCTGACCACACTGGCCCTCACTGGCCCAATCTGACCACACTGGCCATCACTGGCCCAAACTGACCACACTGGCCCAATCTGACCCACGCCAGCCCAATCTGACCACACTGGCCCAATCTGACCACACTGGCCCTCACTGGCCCAATCTGACCACACTGGCCCTCACTGGCCCAATCTGACCACACTGGCCTAAACTGACCACACTGGCCCAATCTGACCACACTGGCCCAATCTGACCCTCACTGACCATCACTGGCCCAATCTGACCCTCACTGGCCAAATCTGACCCTCACTGACCCTCACTGTGCCAATCTGACCCACACTGACCCTCACTGGCCCAATCTGACCCTCTCTGGCCCAATCTGACCACACTGACCCTCACTTTCCCAATCTGACCCACACTGACCTTCACTGGCCCAATCTGACCCTCACTGGCCCAATCTGACCCTCACTGGCCCAATCTGACCCTCACTTTCCCAATCTGACCACACTGACCCTCACTGGCCCAATCTGACCACACTGACCCTCACTGGCCCAATCTGACCACACTGACCCTCACAGGCCCAATCTGACCCTCACTGGCCCAATCTGACCCTCACTGTCCCAATCTGACCACACTGACCCTCACTGGCCCAATCTGACCGACACTGACCCTCACTGGCCCAATCTGACCCTCACTGGCCCAATCTGACCGACACTGACCCTCACTGGCCCAATCTGACCCTCACTGGCCCAATCTGACCACACTGGCCCTCACTGGCCCAATCTGACCCTCACTGGCCCAATCTGACCACACTGGCCCTCACTGGCCCAATCTGACCACACTGGCCCTCACTGGCCCAATCTGACCCTCACTGGCCCAATCTGACCACACTGGCCCTCACTGGCCCAATCTGACCCTCACTGGCCCAATCTGACCACACTGGCCCTCACTGGCCCAATCTGACCACACTGACCTTCACTGGCCCAATCTGACCCACACTGGCCCTCACTGGCCCAATCTGACCCACGCCAGCCCAATCTGACCACACTGGCCCTCACTGGCCCAATCTGACCACACTGGCCATCACTGGCCCAAACTGACCACACTGGCCCTCACTGGCCCAATCTGACCACACTGGCCCAATCTGACCCACACTGGCCCTCACTGGCCCAATCTGACCCACGCCAGCCCAATCTGACCACACTGGCCCTCACTGGCCCAATCTGACCACACTGACCCTCACTGGCCCAATCTGACCCTCACTGTCCCAATCTGACCACACTGACCCTCACTGTCCCAATCTGACCACACTGGCCCTCACTGGCCCAATCTGACCACACTGGCCCTCACTGGCCCAATCTGACCCACACTGACCCTCACTGGCCCAATCTGACCCTCACTGGCCCAATCTGACCCTCACTGGCCCAATCTGACCCTCACTGGCCCAATCTGACCCTCACTGTCCCAATCTGACCACACTGACCCTCACTGTCCCAATCTGACCACACTGGCCCTCACTGGCCCAATCTGACCACACTGACCCTCACTGGCCCAATCTGACCCTCACTGACCCTCACTGGCCCAATCTGACCACACTGACCCTCACTGACCCAATCTGACCCTCACTGACCCTCACTGTCCCAATCTGACCCTCACTGGCCCAATCTGACCCTCACTGGCCCAATCTGACCACACTGACCATCACTGGCCCAATCTGACCCTCACTGGCCCAATCTGACCACACTGACCCTCACTGTCCCAATCTGACCCTCACTGGCCCAATCTGACCACACTGACCCTCACTGTCCCAATCTGACCCTCACTGGCCCAATCTGACCCTCACTGACCCTCACTGGCCCAATCTGACCCTCACTGGCCCAATCTGACCCACACTGACCCTCACTGGCCCAATCTGACCCTCACTGGCCCAATCTGACCCACACTGACCCTCACTGGCCCAATCTGACCCTCACTGGCCCAATCTGACCCACACTGACCCTCACTGGCCCAATCTGACCCACACTGGCCCAATCTGACCCTCACTGACCCTCACTGGCCCAATCTGACCACACTGACCCTCACTGGCCCAATCCGACCCTCACTGACCCTCACTGTCCCAATCTGACCCTCACTGACCCTCACTGTCCCAATCTGACCCTCACTGACCCTCACTGTCCCAATCTGACCCTCACTGGCCCAATCTGACCCTCACTGACCCTCACTGGCCCAATCCGACCCTCACTGGCCCAATCTGACCCTCACTGGCCCAATCTGACCCTCACTTTCCCAATCTGACCACACTGACCCTCACTGTCCCAATCTGACCCTCACTGGCCCAATCTGACCCTCACTGACCCTCACTGGCCCAATCCGACCCTCACTGACCCAATCTCACCCTCACTGTCCCAATCTGACCCTCACTGACCCTCACTGGCCCAATCCGACCCTCACTGGCCCAATCTGACCCTCACTGGCCCAATCTGACCACACTGACCCTCACTGGCCCAATCTGACCCTCACTGGCCCAATCTGACCCACACTGACCCTCACTGGCCCAATCTGACCCTCACTGTCCCAATCTGACCCACACTGACCCTCACTGGCCCAATCTGACCCACACTGACCCTCACTGTCCCAATCTGACCCACACTGACCCTCACTGTCCCAATCTGACCCTCACTGTCCCAATCTGACCCTCACTGGCCCAATCTGACCCTCACTGGCCCAATCTGACCCTCACTGGCCCAATCTGACCCTCACTGTCCCAATCTGACCCTCACTGACCCTCACTGACCCTCACTGGCCCAATCTGACCCTCACTGGCCCAATCTGACCCACACTGACCCTCACTGGCCCAATCTGACCACTCTGACCCTCACTGGCCCATCTGACCCTCACTGACCCTCACTGGCCCAATCTGACCCACACTGACCCTCACTGGCCCAATCTGACCCTCACTGACCCTCACTGGCCCAATCTGACCCTCACTGGCCCAATCTGACCCTCACTGGCCCAATCTGACCCTCACTGGCCCAATCTGACCACACTGACCATCACTGGCCCAATCTGACCCTCACTGACCCTCACTGGCCCAATCTGACCCTCACTGGCCCAATCTGACCCTCACTGGCCCAATCTGACCACACTGACCCTCACTGGCCCAATCTGACCACACTGACCCTCACTGGCCCAATCTGACCCTCACTGGCCCAATCTGACCCTCACTGGCCCAATCTGACCCACACTGACCCTCACTGGCCCAATCTGACCCTCACTGGCCCAATCTGACCCACACTGACCCTCACTGGCCCAATCTGACCCACACTGACCCTCACTGGCCCAATCTGACCCTCACTGGCGCAATCTGACCCTCACTGGCCCAATCTGACCCTCACTGACCCAATCTGACCCACACTGACCCTCACTGGCCCAATCTGACCCTCACTGACCCTCACTGTCCCAATCTGACCCTCACTGGCCCAATCTGACCCACACTGACCCTCACTGACCCTCACTGTCCCAATCTGACCCTCACTGGCCCAATCTGACCCACACTGACCCTCACTGTCCCAACCTGACCCACACTGACCCTCACTGGCCCAACCTGACCCTCACTGACCCTCACTGTCCCAATCTGACCCTCACTGGCCCAATCTGACCCTCACTGACCCTCACTGACCCTCACTGACCCAATCTGACCCTCACTGGCCCAATCTGACCACACTGACCCTCACTGACCCTCACTGGCCCAATCTGACCACACTGACCCTCACTGGCCCAATCTGACCCTCACTGACCCTCACTGGCCCAATCTGACCCTCACTGGCCCAATCTGACCCACACTGACCCTCACTGGCCCAATCTGACCACACTGACCCTCACTGGCCCAATCTGACCACACTGACCCTCACTGGCCCAATCTGACCCTCACTGACCCTCACTGACCCAATCTGACCACACTGACCCAATCTGACCCACACTGACCCTCACTGTCCCAATCTGACCCTCACTGGCCCAATCTGACCCTCACTGACCCTCACTGACCCTCACTGACCCTCACTGACCCAATCTGACCCTCACTGGCCCAATCTGACCACACTGACCCAATCTGACCCTCACTGGCCCAATCTGACCACACTGACCCTCACTGGCCCAATCTGACCCTCACTGACCCTCACTGGCCCAATCTGACCCTCACTGACCCTCACTGGCCCAATCTGACCCTCACTGGCCCTCACTGGCCCAATCTGACCCACACTGACCCTCACTGGCCCAATCTGACCCTCACTGGCCTAATCTGACCCACACTGACCCTCACTGGCCCAATCTGACCCTCACTGGCCCAATCTGACCCACACTGACCCTCACTGGCCCAATCTGACCCTCACTGGCCTAATCTGACCCACACTGACCCTCACTGGCCCAATCTGACCCTCACTGGCCCAATCTGACCCTCACTGGCCCAATCTGACCACACTGACCCTCACTGACCCTCACTGACCCAATCTGACCCTCACTGGCCCAATCTGACCCTCACTGACCCTCACTGACCCAATCTGACCCACACTGACCCTCACTGGCCCAATCTGACCCTCACTGGCCTAATCTGACCCACACTGACCCTCACTGGCCCAATCTGACCCACACTGGCCCAATCTGACCCTCACTGGCCCAATCTGACCCTCACTGGCCCAATCTGACCCACACTGGCCCAATCTGACCCTCACTGGCCCAATCTGACCCTCACTGGCCCTCACTGGCCCAATCTGACCCTCACTGGCCCAATCTGACCCTCACTGTCCCAATCTGACCCACACTGACCCTCACTGTCCCAATCTGACCACACTGACCCTCACTGGCCCAATCTGACCACACTGACCCTCACTGGCCCAATCTGACCCTCACTGACCCTCACTGGCCCAATCTGACCACACTGACCCAATCTGACCCACACTGACCCTCACTGGCCCAATCTGACCCTCACTGGCCCAATCTGACCCACACTGACCCTCACTGGCCCAATCTGACCCTCACTGACCCTCACTGTCCCAATCTGACCACACTGACCCTCACTGACCCTCACTGACCCAATCTGACCCTCACTGGCCCTCACTGGCCCAATCTGACCCTCACTGGCCCAATCTGACCCTCACTGGCCCAATCTGACCCTCACTGACCCTCACTGTCCCAATCTGACCACACTGACCCTCACTGACCCTCACTGACCCAATCTGACCCTCACTGGCCCTCACTGGCCCAATCTGACCACACTGACCCTCACTGGCCCAATCTGACCCTCACTGGCCCAATCTGACCACACTGACCCTCACTGACCCTCACTGACCCAATCTGACCCTCACTGGCCCAATCTGACCACACTGACCCACACTGACCCTCAATGGCCCAATCTGACCACACTGACCAAATCTGACCCACACTGACCCTCACTGACCCTCACAGGCCCAATCTGACCCTCACTGACCCTCACTGGCCCAATCTGACCCTCACTGGCCCTCACTGGCCCAATCTGACCGTCACTGACCCTCACTGGCCCAATCTGACCGTCACTGGCCCAATCTGACCCACACTGACCCTCACTGGCCCAATCTGACCCTCACAGGCCCAATCTGACCCTCACTGACCCTCACTGGCCCAATCTGACCCACACTGACCCTCACTGGCCCAATCTGACCCTCACAGGCCCAATCTGACCACACTGACCCTCACTGGCCCAATCTGACCCTCACTGACCCTCACTGACCCAATCTGACCCTCACTGGCCCAATCTGACCCTCACTGGCCCAATCTGACCCACACTGACCCAATCTGACCATCACTGACCCTCACTGGCCCAATCTGACCACTCTGACCCTCACTGGCCCAATCTGACCCTCACTGACCCTCACTGACCCAATCTGACCCTCACTGACCCTCACTGGCCCAATCTGACCCTCAATGACCCTCACTGGCCCAATCTGACCCTCACTGACCCAATCTGACCATCACTGACCCTCACTGGCCCAATCTGACCACTCTGACCCTCACTGGCCCAATCTGACCCTCACTGACCCAATCTGACCCACACTGACCCTCACTGGCCCAATCTGACCCTCACTGGCCCAATCTGACCCTCACTGACCCTCACAGGCCCAATCTGACCCTCACTGACCCTCACTGGCCCAATCTGACCCTCACTGACCCTCACTGACCCAATCTGACCCTCACTGGCCCAATCTGACCCACACTGACCCTCACTGGCCCAATCTGACCCTCACTGACCCTCACTGACCCAATCTGACCCTCACTGGCCCAATCTGACCCTCACTGACCCTCACTGGCCCAAACTGACCACACTGGCCCTCACTGGCCCAATCTGACCCTCACTGACCCTCACTGGCCCAATCTGACCCTCACTGACCCTCACTGACCCAATCTGACCCTCACTGGCCCAATCTGACCCACACTGACCCTCACTGGCCCAAACTGACCCACACTGACCCTCACTGGCCCAATCTGACCCTCACTGACCCTCACTGGCCCAATCTGACCCTCACTGACCCTCACTGACCCAATCTGACCCTCACTGTCCCAATCTGACCACACTGACCCTCACTGGCCCAAACTGACCACACTGGCCCAATCTGACCCACACTGACCCACACTGACCCTCACTGGCCCAAACTGACCCACACTGACCCTCACTGGCCCAATCTGACCCTCACTGACCCTCACTGGCCCAATCTGACCCTCACTGACCCTCACTGACCCAATCTGATCCACACTGACCCAATCTGACCACACTGACCCTCACTGGCCCAATCTGACCCTCACTGGCCTAATCTGACCCTCACTGACCCTCACTGGCCCAATCTGACCCTCACTGACCCTCACTGGCCCAATCTGACCCTCACTGGCCCAATCTGACCCTCACTGGCCTAATCTGACCCTCACTGACCCTCACTGGCCCAATCTGACCCTCACTGACCCTCACTGGCCCAATCTGACCCTCACTGGCCTAATCTGACCCTCACTGGCCCAATCTGACCCTCACTGACCCAATCTGACCACACTGACCCAATCTGACCCTCACTGACCCACACTGACCCTCACTGTCCCAATCTGACCACACTGACCCACACTGACCCTCACTGTCCCAATCTGACCACACTGACCCTCACTGGCCCAATCTGACCCTCACTGGCCCAATCTGACCCACACTGGCCCAATCTGACCACACTGACCCTCACTGGCCCAATCTGACCACACTGACCCTCACTGACCCAATCTGACCACACTGACCCTCACTGGCCCAATCTGACCCTCACTGGCCCAATCTGACCACACTGACCCTCACTGGCCCAATCTGACCCTCACTGGCCCAATCTGACCCTCACTGACCCTCACTGACCCTCACTGGCCCAATCTGACCCTCACTGGCCTAATCTGACCCTCACTGACCCAATCTGACCCTCACTGACCCTCACTGACCCTCACTGACCCAATCTGACCCTCACTGACCCTCACTGACCCAATCTGACCCTCACTGGCCCAATCTGACCCTCACTGTCCCAATCTGACCCTCACTGGCCCAATCTGACCCTCACTGACCCTCACTGACCCTCACTGACCCAATCTGACCCTCACTGACCCTCACTGACCCTCACTGACCCAATCTGACCCTCACTGGCCCAATCTGACCCTCACTGTCCCAATCTGACCCTCACTGACCCAATCTGACCCTCACTGACCCTCACTGACCCTCACTGACCCAATCTGACCCTCACTGGCCCAATCTGACCCTCACTGACCCTCACTGACCTAATCTGACCCTCACTGGCCCAATCTGACCCTCACTGGCCCAATCTGACCACACTGACCCTCACTGGCCCAATCTGACCACACTGACCCTCACTGGCCCTCACTGGCCCAATCTGACCCTCACTGGCCCTCACTGGCCCAATCTGACCCTCACTGGCCCAATCTGACCCTCACTGACCCAATCTGACCCTCACTGGCCCAATCTGACCCTCACTGGCCCTCACTGGCCCAATCTGACCCTCACTGACCCTCACTGACCCAATCTGACCCTCACTGGCCCAATCTGACCACACTGACCCAATCTGACCCTCACTGGCCCAATCTGACCCTCACTGACCCAATCTGACCCACACTGACCCTCACTGTCACAATCTGACCCTCACTGTCCCAATCTGACCCACACTGACCCTCACTGTCCCAATCTGACCCACACTGACCCTCACTGTCCCAATCTGACCCACACTGACCCTCACTGTCCCAATCTGACCCACACTGACCCTCACTGCCCCCAACACACACACACACACATGGATACATATCCCGTTACAGATATAAACACGTATGCAAACAATTAGACATCCACACATGCCAACAGTGAGAAACATGCAGTTACAGAGTAACTCCCATGCAGTTAGACACATACATGCTCACACAGTTACAGACACAGTTACACACTCGACACAGTTACACACTCTCGCACACACACTCGAATCCCTCAATCCTGGTCCAGCTGACTGTATCTTTAAAACTTACGTGTGGGACTCGCCTATATTGATGTGCGACTGGAGAGACTGAGAGACACTGGAGAGACTGAGAGACGGAGAGAGAGCTAGTGAAAGACTGAGGGAGACTTCAAGTCACTGTTTCAACATCACACACAACTAATCCTGGAGACCATTAACATCTTGTTTGTTTCTGTGGTTCTGGGTGGGAGGACTTCCTGAGGTTAGGATTTGGGAAATATGAGGGGACAGGCAGGGTTTACCCAAGATAAACAATACTGGGAAACAGCAAGAAGGAGAGCGAGAGGGAGATAGAGACAGAGAGAGCCTGAGAGAGACAGGGAGAGAGAGGGAGCCTGAGAGAGACAGAGAGAGATAGAGAGAGAGGGAGCCTGGGAGAGAGACCGAGTGAGAGAGGGAGCCTGGGAGAGAGACAGAGAGAGAGAGGGAGCCTGTGAGAGAGAGAGCGAGAGGGGGGGGGGGGGGTGAGCCTGAGAGAGACAGAGAGAGATAGAGAGAGGGGGAGCCTGGGGGAGAGAGACAGAGAGAGAGAGGGAGCCTGTGAGAGAGAGAGAGGGGGGCGGGGGTGGGGGGGGAGGTGAGCCTGAGAGAGACAGAGAGAGATCGAGAGAGAGGGAGCCTGTGAGAGAGAGAGGGGGGGGGGGGTGAGCCTGAGAGAGACAGAGAGAGATAGAGAGAGGGAGCCTGGGAGAGAGACAGAGAGAGGGAGCCTGTGAGAGAGAGAGCGAGAGGGGGGGGGGGGGGTGAGCCTAGAGAGAGACAGAGAGAGATAGAGAGAGGGGGAGCCTGGGGGAGAGAGACAGAGAGAGAGAGGGAGCCTGTGAGAGAGAGAGAGGGGGGCGGGGGGTGGGGGGGGGGGTGAGCCTGAGAGAGACAGAGAGAGATCGAGAGAGAGGGAGCCTGGGAGAGAGAGAGAGAGAGGGATAGAGAGAGAGGGAGCCTGGGAGAGAGACAGAGAGAGAGAGGGGAGCCTGAGAGAGAGAGAGCGAGAGGGGGGGGGGGAGCCTGAGAGAGACAGAGAGAGATAGAGAGAGGGAGCCTGGGAGAGAGACAGAGAGAGGGAGCCTGTGAGAGAGAGAGCGAGAGGGGGGGGGTGAGCCTGAGAGAGACAGAGAGAGATAGAGAGAGGGGGAGCCTGGGGGAGAGAGACAGAGAGAGAGAGAGGGAGCCTGTGAGAGAGAGAGGGGGGGGCGGGGGTGGGGGGGGGGGTGAGCCTGAGAGAGACAGAGAGAGATCGAGAGAGAGGGAGCCTGGGAGAGAGAGAGAGAGAGGGATAGAGAGAGAGGGAGCCTGGGAGAGAGACAGAGAGAGAGAGGGAGCCTGAGAGAGAGAGAGCGAGAGGGGGGGGGGGGGGGAGCCTGAGAGAGACAGAGAGAGAGAGGGAGCCTGTGAGAGAGAGAGAGGGGGGCGGGGGTGGGGGGGGGGGGTGAGCCTGAGAGAGACAGAGAGAGATCGAGAGAGAGGGAGCCTGGGAGAGAGAGAGAGAGAGGGATAGAGAGAGAGGGAGCCTGGGAGAGAGACAGAGAGAGAGAGGGAGCCTGAGAGAGAGAGAGCGAGAGGGGGGGGGGGGAGCCTGAGAGAGACAGAGAGAGATAGAGAGAGGGGAGCCTGGGGGAGAGAGAGAGAGAGAGAGGGAGGGAGCCTGTGAGAGAGAGGGGGGGGGGGAGAGCCTGAGAGAGACAGAGAGATAGAGAGAGAGGGAGCCTGGGAGAGAGACAGAGAGATAGAGGAAGCCTGAGAGAGAGCGAGCGAGAGGGGGGGGGGGGGGGGGGGTGAGCCTGAGAGAGACAGAGAGAGATAGAGAGAGGGGGAGCCTGGGGAGAGAGAGAGAGAGAGAGGGAGGGAGCCTGTGAGAGAGAGGGGGGGGGGGGGGAGAGCCTGAGAGAGATAGAGAGATAGAGAGAGAGGGAGCCTGGGAGAGAGACAGAGAGAGAGAGGGAGCCTGTGAGAGAGAGAGAGAAAGAGGGGGGGGGAGGGGGGAGGGGAGCCTGAGAGAGATAGAGAGAGGGGGAGCCTGGGAGAGAGACAGAGAGAGAGAGAGAGAGGGAGCCTGTGAGAGAGAGAGAGAGGGGGGTGGGGGAGCCTGAGAGAGACAGAGAGAGATAGAGAGAGGGAGCCTGAGAGAGAGAGAGAGGGGGGGGGGGGGGAGCCTGAGAGAGACAGAGAGAGATAGAGAGAGGGGGAGCCTGGGGGAGAGAGAGAGAGGGAGCCTGTGAGAGAGAGAGGGGGCGGGGGAGCCTGAGAGAGACAGAGAGAGATAGAGAGAGGGAGCCTGGGAGAGACAGAGAGAGGGGGGTGGGGGAGCCTGAGAGAGACAGAGAGAGATAGAGAGAGGGAGCCTGAGAGAGAGACAGAGAGAGAGGGAGCCTGTTAGAGAGAGAGGAGGGGGGGGGGGGGGGTGAGCCTTGGAGAGACAGAGAGAGAGAGAGAGAGGGGGAGCCTGGGAGAGACAGAGAGAGATAGAGAGAGGGGGAGCCTGGGAGAGAGAGAGAGAGTGGGGGGGGGAGGGAGCCTGAGAGAGATAGAGAGAGATAGAGAGAGGGGGAGCCTGGGAGAGAGACAGAGAGAGAGAGGGAGCCTGTGAGAGAGAGAGAGGGGGGGGGGGGGGGTGGGCCTGAGAGAGACAGAGAGAGATAGAGAGAGGGAGCCTGGGAGAGAGACAGAGAGAGGGAGCCTGTGAGAGAGAGAGGAGGGGGGGGGGGTTGAGACTGAGAGAGACAGAGAGAGATAGAGAGAGGGGAAGCCTGGGAGAGAGACAGAGAGAGAGAGGGAGCCTGTGAGAGAGAGAGAGGGAGGGGGGGGGGAGCCTGAGAGAGACAGAGAGATAGAGAGAGGGGGAGCCTGGGAGAGAGACAGGGAGACAGAGGGAGCCTGTGAGAGAGAGAGCGAGAGAGAGAGAGGGAGCCTGGGAGAGAGACAGAGAGAGAGAGAGGGGGGGAGCCTGGGAGAGAGACAGGGAGACAGAGGGAGCCTGTGAGAGAGAGAGAGAGAGAGGGGGGGGGGAGCCTGTGAGAGAGGAGGGGGGGGGAGCCTGAGAGAGACAGAGAGAGAGAGGGAGCCTGTGAGAGAGAGAGAGGGTGGGGAGCCTGAGAGAGAGACAGAGGGAGAGAGGGAGCCTGTGAGAGAGAGAGGGGGGGGCGAAGCCTGAGAGAGACAGAGAGAGAGGGGGAGCCTGAGAGAGAGACAGAGAGAGAGAGGGAGCCTGTGAGACAGAGGGGGGTGGGGGGGGGGGGGGGGAGCCTGAGAGAGACAGAGAGAGAGAGGGAGCCTGTGAGAGAGAGAGAGAGAGGGAGCCTGAGAGAGACAGAGAGAGATAGAGAGAGAGTGAGGCTGAGAGAGACAGAGAGAGAGAGAGGGAGCCTGTGAGAGAGAGAGAGGGGGGGGGGGAGCCTGAGAGAGACAGAAAGAGGGAGATAGAGAGAGGGAGACTGAGAGAGACAGAAAGAGGGAGATAGAGAGAGGGCGTCTGAGAGAGACAGAGAGAGAGAGATAGAGAGACAGGGGAGGGAGCCTGAGAGAGACAGAGAGAGAGAGAGAGAGAGAGAGAGGGAGCCTGAGAGAGACAGAGAGAGAGAGAGAGATAGAGAGAGGGAGCCTGAGAGAGACAGAAAGAGAGAGAGAGAGAGGGAGCCTGAGAGAGACAGAAAGAGGGAGATAGAGAGAGGGCGTCTGAGAGAGACAGAGAGAGAGAGATAGAGAGAGAGGGGAGGGAGCCTGAGAGAGAGAGAGAGAGAGAGAGGGAGCCTGAGAGAGACAAAGAGAGAGAGTTAGAGAGGGAGGGAGCCTGAGAGATAGAGAGAGAGAGGGAGCGTGAGCGAGGCAGAGATCGAGAGAGATCGAGAGGGAGCCTGAGAGAGAGAGAGGGAGGGAGCCTGAGAGAGAGACGGAGAGAGAGAGAGGGAGCCTGTGAGAGAGAGAGGGGCGGGGGGGGGGGGGGGGGGGGAGCCTGAGAGAGACAGAGAGAGAGAGAGAGGGGGAGCCTGAGAGAGTCGGAGAGAGGGAGATAGAGAGAGAGGGAGCCTGAGAGAGAGAGAGAGAGAGGGAGCCTGAGAGACAGAAAGAGGGAGAGAGAGAGAGGGAGCCTGAGAGAGAGAGAGAGGGAGGGAGGCTAAGAGAGACAGAGAGAGAGAGAGAGAGAGAGGGAGCCTGAGAGAGACAAAGAGAGAGAGAGATAGAGAGAGAGGGAGCCTGAGAGATAGAGAGAGAGAGGGAGCGTGAGACAGGCAGAGAGAGATAGAGAGGGAGCCTGAGAGAGGCAGAGAGAAAGAGATAGAGAGAGAGGGAGCCTGAGAGGGAGAGAGAGGGAGGCTGAGAGAGACAGAGAGAGAGGGAGCCTGAGATAGCTAGAGAGAGAGGGAGCCCTGAGAGAGAGACAGAGAGGGAGATAAGAGAGAGAGGGAGCCTGAGAGAGACAGGGAGCCTGAGAGAGAGAGAGAGGGAGCCTGAGAGAGATAGAACGAGAGAGAGAGTCTGAGAGAGAGAGGAGAGGGAGCCTGAGAGAGAAACAGAGAGAGAGGGAGCCTGAGAGAGACAGAGAAAGAGAGAGGGAGACATGGAGCCTGAAAGACAGAGAGACAGAGAGAGGGAGCCTGAGAGAGAGAGAGATCGGGAGCCTGAGAGAGATAGAGAGAGAAAGGGAGCCTGAGAGATAGAGAGAGAGAGTGAGCCTGAGAGAGATAGAGAGAGGGAACCTGAGAGATAGAGAGAGAAAGGGAGCCTGAGAGAGGTAGAGAGAGAGAGGGAGCGTGAGACAGGCAGAGAGAGATAGAGAGGGAGCCTGAGAGAGGCAGAGAGAGAGAGATAGAGAGAGAGGGAGCCTGAGAGGAGAGGAGGGAGGCTGAGAGAGACAGAGAGAGAGGGAGCCTGAGATAGCTAGAGAGAGAGGGAGCCTGAGAGAGACAGAGAGGGAGATAAGAGAGAGAGGGAGCCTGAGAGAGACAGGGAGCCTGAGAGAGAGAGAGAGGGAGCCTGAGAGAGATAGAACGAGAGAGAGAGTCTGAGAGAGAGAGAGAGAGGGAGCCTGAGAGAGAAACAGAGAGAGAGGGAGCCTGAGAGAGGCAGAGAAAGAGAGAGGGAGACATGGAGCCTGAAAGACAGAGAGACAGAGAGAGGGAGCCTGAGAGAGAGAGATCGGGAGCCTGAGAGAGATAGAGAGAGAAAGGGAGCCTGAGAGATAGAGAGAGAGAGGGAGCCTGAGAGATAGAGAGAGAGAGGGAGCCTGAGAGAGATAGAGAGAGGAGCCTGAGAGATAGAGAGAGAAAGGGAGCCTGAGAGAGGTAGAGAGAGAGAGGGAGCCTGAGAGATAGAGAGAGAGAGAGAGAGAGAGGGAGCCTGAGAGAGATAGAGAGAGAGAGGGGGCCTGAGAGATAGAGAGAGAGCGAGGGAGCCTGAGAGAGATAGAGAGAGAGAGGGAGCCTGAGAGAGATAGAGAGAGAGAGGAGCCTGAGAGAGATAGAGAAAGAGAGGGAGCCTGAAGATAGAGAGAGAGAGGGAGCCTGAGAGATAGAGAGAGAGAGGGAGCCTGAGAGTGATAGAGAGAGAGAGGGAGCCTGAGAGAGATAGAGAGAGAGAGAGAGCCTGAGAGAGACAGAGAGAGAGAGAAAGGGGGAGCCTGAGAGTGAGACGGAGAGAGTGATAGAGAGAGAGAGGGAGCCTGAGAGATAGAGAGAGAGAGAGACAGGGAGCCTGAGAGAGATAGTGAGAGAGAGGGAGCCTGAGAGAGATAGAGAGAGAGAGAGAGAGCCTGAGAGAGACAGAGAGAGAGAGAGGGAGCCTGAGAGAGATAGAGAGAGAGAGGGGGCCTGAGAGATAGAGAGAGAGCGAGGGAGCCTGAGAGAGAGAGAGAGGAGCCTGAGAGAGATAGAGAGAGAGAGGGAGCCTGAGAGAGATAGAGAAAGAGAGGGAGCCTGAAGATAGAGAGAGAGAGGGAGCCTGAGAGATAGAGAGAGAGAGGGAGCCTGAGAGTGATAGAGAGAGAGAGGGAGCCTGAGAGATAGAGAGAGAGAGAGACAGGGAGCCTGAGAGAGATAGTGAGAGAGAGGGAGCCTGAGAGAGATAGAGAGAGAGAGAGAGCCTGAGAGAGACAGATAGAGAGAGAAAGGGGGAGCCTGAGAGTGAGACGGAGAGAGGGAGATAGAGAGAGAGGGAGCCTGAAAGATAGAGAGAGAAAGGGAGCCTGAGAGATAGAGAGAGTGAGGGAGCCTGAGAGAGATAGAGAGTGAGAGGGAGCCTTAGAGAGATAGAACGAGAGAGAGAGCCTGAGAGAGACAGAGAGAGAGAGATAGAGAGAGAGGGAGCCTGAGAGAGAGAGAGAGAGGGAGCCTGAGAGACAGAAAGAGGGAGATAGAGAGAGGGAGCCTGAGAGAGAGAGAGGGAGGCTAAGAGAGACAGAGAGAGAGAGAGAGATAGAGAGAGAGGGAGCCTGAGAGAGACAAAGAGAGAGAGAGATAGAGAGAGGGGGAGCCTGAGAGATAGAGAGAGAGAGGGAGCGTGAGACAGGCAGAGAGAGATAGAGAGGGAGCCTGAGAGAGGCAGAGAGAGAGATAGAGAGAGAGGGAGCCTGAGAGGGAGAGAGAGGGAGGCTGGGAGAGACAGAGAGAGAGGGAGCCTGAGATAGCTAGAGAGAGAGGGAGCCTGAGAGAGACAGAGAGGGAGATAAGAGAGAGAGGGAGCCTGAGAGAGACAGGGAGCCTGAGAGAGAGAGAGAGGGAGATAAGAGAAAGAGGGAGCCTGAGAGAGACAGAGAGGGAGATAAGAGAAAGAGGGAGCCTGAGGGAGACAGGGAGCCTGAGAGAGACAGAGAGATAGAGAGAGGGGGAGACTGGGAGAGAGACAGGGAGACAGAGGGAGCCTGTGAGAGAGAGAGCGAGAGAGAGAGAGGGAGCCTGGGAGAGAGACAGAGAGAGAGAGAGAGGGGGAGCCTGGGAGAGAGACAGGGAGACAGAGGGAGCCTGTGAGAGAGAGGGGGGGGGGGGGGGGAGCCTGAAAGAGACAGAGAGAGAGGGGAGCCTGAGAGAGAGAGGGGGGGGGGAGCCTGAGAGAGACAGAGAGAGAGAGAGAGAGAGGGAGCCTGAGAGAGACAGAGAGAGAGAGGGAGCCTGTGAGAGAGAGGGGGGGGGAGCCTGAGAGAGACAGAGAGAGAGAGAGGGAGCCTGTGAGAGAGAGAGAGGGTGGGGAGCCTGAGAGAGAGACAGAGGGAGAGAGGGAGCCTCTGAGAGAGAGAGAGGGGGGGGCGGAGCCTGAGAGAGACAGAGAGAGAGAGAGAGAGGGGGAGCCTGAGAGAGAGACAGAGAGAGAGAGGGAGCCTGTGAGAGAGAGGGGGGGGGGGGGGAGCCTGAGAGAGACAGAGATAGAGAGGGAGCCTGTGAGAGAGAGAGAGAGAGAGAGAGAGAGGGAGCCTGAGAGAGACAGAGAGAGATAGAGAGAGAGAGAGAGGCTCAGAGAGAGAGAGAGGGAGCCTGTGAGAGAGAGAGAGGGGGGGGGGGAGCCTGAGAGAGACAGAGACAGATAGAGAGAGGGAGCCTGAGAGAGACAGAAAGAGGGAGATAGAGAGAGGGAGACTGAGAGAGACAGAAAGAGGGAGATAGAGAGAGGGCGTCTGAGAGAGACAGAGAGAGAGAGATAGAGAGACAGGGGAGGGAGCCTGAGAGAGACAGAGAGAGAGAGAGAGAGATAGAGAGAGAGGGAGCCTGAGAGAGAAAGAGAGAGAGAGAGAGATAGAGAGAGGGAGCCTGAGAGAGACAGAAAGAGAGAGAGAGAGAGGGAGCCTGAGAGAGACAGAAAGAGGGAGATAGAGAGAGGGCGTCTGAGAGAGACAGAGAGAGAGAGGGAGCCTGAGAAATATAGAGAGAGAGAGGGAGCCTGAGAGAGATAGAGAAAGAGAGGGAGCCTGAAGATAGAGAGAGAGAGGGAGCCTGAGAGATAGAGAGAGAGAGGGAGCCTGAGAGTGATAGAGAGAGAGAGGGAGCCTGAGAGATAGAGAGAGAGACAGGGAGCCTGAGAGAGATAGTGAGAGAGAGGGAGCCTGAGAGAGATAGAGAGAGAGAGAGAGCCTGAGAGAGACAGAGAGAGAGAGAAAGGGGGAGCCTGAGAGTGAGACGGAGAGAGGGAGATAGAGAGAGAGGGAGCCTGAAAGATAGAGAGAGAAAGGGAGCCTGAGAGATAGAGAGAGTGAGGGAGCCTGAGAGAGATAGAGAGTGAGAGGGAGCCTTAGAGAGATAGAACGAGAGAGAGAGCCTGAGAGAGACAGAGAGAGAGAGAAAGGGGGAGCCTGAGAGTGAGACGGAGAGAGGGAGATAGAGAGAGAGGGAGCCTGAGAGAGAGAGAGAGAGGGAGCCTGAGAGACAGAAAGAGGGAGATAGAGAGAGGGAGCCTGAGAGAGAGAGAGGGAGGCTAAGAGAGACAGAGAGAGAGAGAGAGATAGAGAGAGAGGGAGCCTGAGAGAGACAAAGAGAGAGAGAGATAGAGAGAGGGGGAGCCTGAGAGATAGAGAGAGAGAGGGAGCGTGAGACAGGCAGAGAGAGATAGAGAGGGAGCCTGAGAGAGGCAGAGAGAGAGATAGAGAGAGAGGGAGCCTGAGAGGGAGAGAGAGGGAGGCTGGGAGAGACAGAGAGAGAGGGAGCCTGAGATAGCTAGAGAGAGAGGGAGCCTGAGAGAGACAGAGAGGGAGATAAGAGAAAGAGGGAGCCTGAGGGAGACAGGGAGCCTGAGAGAGTCAGAGAGAGAGAGAGGGAGCCTGAGAGAGAGAGAGAGGGAGCCTGAGAGAGAGAGAGAGGGAGCCTGAGAGAGATAGAACGAGAGAGAGAGTTCGAGAGAGGGAGCCTGAGAGAGAAAGAGAGAGAGAGGGAGCCTGAGAGAGACAGAGAGAGAGAGAGGGAGACAGGGAGCTTGAAAGACACAGAGAGAGAGAGAGAGAGGGAGCCTGAGAGAGATAGAACGAGAGAGAGAGATCGAGAGAGGGAGCCTGAGAGAGAAAGAGAGAGAGAGGGAGCCTGAGAGAGACAGAGAGAGAGAGAGGGAGATACGGAGCCTGAAAGACAGAGAGAGAGAGAGAGAGGGAGCCTGAGAGAGAGCGATCGGGAGCCTGAGAGAGATAGAGAGAGAAAGGGAGCCTGAGAGATAGAGAGAGAGAGGGAGCCTGAGAGAGATAGAGAGAGGGAGCCTGAGAGATAGAGAGAGAAAGGAAGCCTGAGAGAGATAGAGAGAGGCAGAGAGGGAGCCTGAGAGAGAAACAGAGAGAGAGGGAGCCTGAGAGAGAGAGAGAGGGAGCCTGAGAGAGACAGACACAGAGAGAGAGAGAGAGACAGGGAGCCTGAAAGACAGAGAGACAGAGAGAGGGAGCCTGAGAGAGAGAGATAGGGAGCCTGAGAGAGATAGAAAGAGAGAGGGAGCCTGAGAGATAGAGAGAGAGAGGGAGCTTGGGAAAGATAGAGAGAGAGAGGGAGCCTGAAAGGCAGAGAGAGGCAGAGAGAGAGGGAGCCTGAGAGAGAGAGATCGGGAGCCTGAGAGAGATAGAGAGAGAGAGGGAGCCTGAGAGATAGAGAGAGGGAGCCTGAAAGACAGAGAGAGGCAGAGAGAGGGAGCCTGAGAGAGAGAGAGAGAGAGAGGGAGCCTGAGAGAGATAGAGAGAGAGAGGGAGCCTGAGAAAGATAGAGAAAGGGAGCCTGAAAGACAGAGAGTGGCAGAGAGAGAGAGAGAGAGGGAGCCTGAGAGAGACAGAGAGAGAGCCTGAGAGAGAGAGAGAGAGGGAGCCTGAGAGAGACAGAGAGAGAGAGAGAGAGAGAGAGCCTGAGAGAGAGAGAGAGAGAGGGAGCCTGAGAGAGACAGCGAGAGAGAGAGGGAGCCTGAGAGAGACAGAGAGAGAGAGAGAGGGAGCCTGAGAGAGAGAGGGAGCCTGAGAGAGCAGTGAGAGAGAGGGAGGGAGCCTGAGAGAGACAGAGAGAGAGAGAGAGAGAGAGGGAGCCTGAGAGAGAGACAGAGAGCGGGAGATAGAGAGAGAGGGAGCCTGAGAGAGACAGAGAGAGAGGGATCCTGATGATGTGTTAGGCAGGTAGGTTCGATGTGGACCGCACTCGATGCAGGGAAGCTAGAAACAGACGTCTAACACAGGAGAAGATCCAACACTGTTTTATTCAACGATAGAACTGATAAACATATTCAGCTGTGGGTCGACACTATACTGAACTGACTGAGGACCTTGTAGTAGCCTGACCAGACTTACTGGCTACCGCATGGTGTTTGCGCTTGCTAGCTCGTTGTCTCTGACTGTCTCAGTAGCTGGGTCCCGAGAGAGCGGGAAAGCTAGTGCCCTCTGGCTTTATAGTGGTAGTGTCCTGTCTGGTGATTGGCTGCACTGTGTTGTGTGCTTACTGGTCATCCTGTGTGTCAATCACTGCCTGTCTGCATCTCATTGTAGACATGAGTGGGTATTATGACATCTCCCCTTTTTTTAGATAAATAAATACTCAGGTGTGCATGCGTAAATATATATATATTTATATATATATGTATGCCTGACTATATACAAAAGGTGTCTAAATGAACGGAGACATAGGAAGGTGTTGATGGTGCAGATACATGGCAAATTAAACCATATTTACGGAGGTTAAATCGGTGAAGTCACACAATGTACAAAAGTTCAGTTGACAGATTCAGTCTTTGTGGCGGGCGACGAATTCTTGTCGATCGCCGCAGAGGCGGATTAGGAGCTGCCTGCGCTTGGAGAGGCGGGATCGCTGGCACCGCGGTGGGCGCGTATGCTGGCAGGATTGCTGGTAGATCGGTGGCCTCGTGGCAGGGTACGTCCGGAGGAAGCATCGTAGGCGGCGGGGCTCTTTGGTCAGGTAGCGGGCGTGGAACTCTTCGCAGTGCCCGTCTGTTGCGCTGGGAGCCATCAGCCATGCAGACGAGGAACGATCTTGGGGCCACTTGTTTGATCACAACAGCTGTGGCTGACCAGCTGCCCTCAGGCAACTGTACGCGAACATGATCAGTTGGGGCCAGCTCGGGTAGATCTGTGGCATGGGCATCGTATGTGGCCTTCTGTTGGGCCCGTGACTGCTGCACTTTCTGTCAGACCGTGAGGTGGTCAAGGTCGGGAACGTGGATGGCTGGAACTGTGGTCCTCAGAGTGCGATTCATGAGCATCTGGGCTGGAGACAACCCAGTGGACAGTGGGGTTGCCCTGTATGCCAGCATCGCCAGGTTGAAGTCGGAGCCTGAGTCTGCAGCTTTGCACAGCCACCGCTTGACAATGTGGACCCCTTTTTCAGCGTTCCCTTTTGACTGCGGGGAGTGGGGACTGGAGGTAACATGACGGAAGTTGTAGGACTGCGAAGTCAGACCATTCCTGGCTGTAAAAGCAAGGACCGTTGTCGCTCATTACCGTGAGCGGTATCCCATGCCTGGCGAACGTTTCTTTGCAGGCTTTGATTACCGCCTTCAACGTGAGGTCGGACAGTTTCACCACTTCTGGGTAAGTGGAGAAGTAGTCGACCAGGAGTACGTAGTCACGCCCCCAGGCGTGGAAAAGGTCTACACCTACTTTGGACCACGGAGAGGTCACAATCTCGTGCTGCTGCAACGTTTCCGTGGGTTGAGCCGGTTGAAACTTCTGACAGGTGGGGCAGTTGAGGACTGTGTCGGCAATGTCCTGGCTGATGCCCGGCCAATAGACCGCCTCCCGAGCTCTGCGTCGGCATTTCTCGACCCCAAGGTGACCCTCATGGAGTTGGCCCAGCACCATAGCCCGCATACTCTGAGGAATTACGATCCTGTCAAGTTTCAGAAGGATTCCCTCCACCACCGTCAGGTCGTCTTTTACGTTATAGAACTGGGGACATTGTCCCTTCTGCCAGCCATTGCTGAGGTGCTGCATCACACACTGCAGCAGAGGATCCTTGGCTGTCTCCTCACGAATTTGGACCACCCGTTCGTCAGAGCCCGGAAGGTTGGTGGCACACAACTGCACTTGCGTTTCTATGTGGCAGATGAAGTCACTTTGTTCATGCGGTGTGGTAATGGACCTGGACAGGGCATCTGCAACGATCAGCTCTTTATCTGGCGTGTAGACCAGTTCGAAGTCGTAGCGGCGTAGCTTAAGAACAATTCGCTGTAACCGAGGTGTCATGTCATTTAAATCCTTCTCGATTATATGGACTAGAGGCCTGTGGTTCGTTTCTACTGTGAATTTTGGCAAGCTGTAAACGTAGTCGTGAAACTTGACTATCCCTGTCAGGAGGCCCAGACACTCCTCCTCAATCTGAGCGTACCGTTGCTCAGTGGGCGTCATGGCCCTGGAGACATACGCCACTGGAGCCCAGGACGCGGAGTCATCTCGCTGGAGGAGCACCGCCCCAATGCCGTCCTGGCTTGCATCAGTCGATATCTTGGTTTCCTTGGTTGGGTCGAAGAATGCTAGGACCGGGGCTGTGGTGAGCTTTGCTTTCAGCTCACGCCATTCCTCTTCATGCATGGGCAGCCACTGGAATTCATTCGACTTTTTGACGAGATGGCGGAGGGCCGTGGTGTGGGATGCCATATTGGGAATGAATTTCCTGAGAAAGTTGACCATCCCGAGGAAGCGGAGGACCGCCTTCTTGTCCTCCGGGGTCTTCATGGGGTTGATCGCCGAGACCTTCTCAGCATCTGGCCGTGCGCCCTGCTGCGAGATGTGGTCGCCTAGGAATTTGATCTCCAATTGACCAAATGAGCACTTGGCCCTGTTGAGCTGGAGGCCATGTTCATGAATTCTTCTTGAGGCGAGCGATGTGTTCCTGGGGCATGTGGACCAGATAATTACGTCATCAACATGTACTTGCACCCCCTCGATGCCTTCCATCATCTGCTCCATGATGCGGTGAAATACTTCGGAGGCAGGTATGATCCCAAAAGGCACCCGGTTGTAGCAGTAGCGACCGAACGGGGTGTTGAATGTGCACAGCTTGCGACTGGACGAGTCCAGCTGTATTTGCCAAAAACCCTTGGAGGTGTCCAGCTTAGTAAAGAATTTGGCATGAGCCATTTCACTGGTCAACTCTTCACGTTTTGTTATCGGGTAATGCTCCCGCATGATGTTGTGGTTTAGATCCTTAGGGTCAATGCAAATGCGGAGCTCCCCTGACGGCTTCTTTACGCAGACCATGGAGCTGACCCAGTCTGTTGGCTCTGTGACCTTCAATATGATGCCCTGGTCTTGGAGGTCCTGTAATTGCTTCTTCAGACGATCCTTGAGGGGTGCCGGCACCCGGCATGGTGCATGGATTACAGGGATGGCGTTCGGCTTGAGCAGGATTCTGTATCGGTATGGGAGCGTGCCCATTCCATCGAACACGCTGTGGTACTGCGTGATGATGTCATCTATGTCGGCTTGCAAGTTTCCATCAGGCGAGGCCGTCGCCGGTGACGATGACATGGTGTGGACTCGCTGAACCAGGTTCAGGAGTTTGCAGGCTCGAGCATCGAGCAGGGACGCTCTGTCAGGTCCGACGATTTCAAACCACAGTGTTGCCTTGACGATTCGCCTTGTTGGATACCCCGAGTTGACAGGAGCCACTGGCAGCTATGGCATTGCCATTGTAGTCAGGGAGCTGGCAGGCCGGTGGAAGAATGCTTGGTCTGGAGCGGATGGTGTCGAGGTCGGATTTCGAGATGAGGTTCGCCGATGCGCCGGTGTCCAGTTTGAACTGGATGCGAGCCTTGTTAACTGTGAGGACAGCACACCACTCGTCGTCGGGATCCACACTGAGGATCGAGAGGCGTTTTGCCGTTGTGGTGGAAGGCAGCGCATGTGTAGTTATGATGCCCACCCGGTATGGGGACTTGAGGCACTCAGCATCAGGGTCTGTTGGGCTGTCGGGATCGGAATCTGGCTTGCCTTGTTGTATTGAGCGGACACTTCTGTGCCGCAGCTGGGATCGCTGGCTGCTGAGCGGTGGAGCAGATCTGCAAAGGGCTGCGTAGTGGCCAAGCTTGCCACACTGTAGACACCGGCGTCCTTTTGCCGGACATTGTCACTTTAAATGGGCGGAGCCACAATTCGGACACGTCATGACGCCGACGTCCGCGCGTTCCGTGCGCCATCGCACATGCGCAGTGCGGTCGGTCGACGTACGCACCCGCGCAGTCGGGTTGTCGGGCTCGTCGTCCACTCGGTCGTGGCGCGCATGCGCAGGGACCCGGGAAAAGCGCGCAAAACGGCCACTCTCCTCGATGCTCAGGCCCTGCATTTGTGCAATGGCCTGCACCCGTTCCGCCTCGTGGGGGCCAGCTTCACAGTTTCTGCCGCCCTGATGTGGGAGTAACGATTCTTAGCATGCTCATGGACAACGTACATCTCGATAGCGACAGAGAGGGTCAACTGTTTGACTTTCAGGAGCTGCTGCCAAAGGGAGTCGGAGTGGACCCCGAAAACGATCAGATCCCGGATCATGGAATCAGCCGTCGAGTCATAGTTACATGACTGCGCGAGGATGCGGAGATGGGTCACGAAGGACTGAAAAGGTTCATCCTTACCCTGAAGCCTCTGCTGGAAGATGTATCGTTCAAAACTCTCATACACCTCAATGTCGCAGTGGCTGTCGAACTTCAGCAGGACTGTTTTGAATTTTGTTTTGTCTTCGCCGTCAGCGAACGTGAGGGAGTTGTATATGTGGATGGCGTGGTCCCCCGCGGTGGAGAGAAATAGCGCGATCTTCCTGGCATCCGATGCTGCTTCGAGGTCGGAGGCCTCGATGTACAAGAGACACTTTTGCTTGAAGATTTTCCAATTGGCGCCGAGGTTGCCGGAGATGCGGAGCTGCGGAGGAGGCTGGATGTTTTCCATTTCACCGGATGGCTGCTTGCTGGTCGATGCTGATTCACTCGAGGTAGGTCCGTCAAGATCAATATCACTCTGGTACCATGATGTGTTAGGCAGGTAGGTTCGATGTGGACATGCACTCGATGCAGGGAAGCTAGAAACAGACGTCTAACACTGGAGAAGATCCAACACTGTTTTATTCAACGATAGAACTGATAAACATATTCAGCTGTGGGTCGACACTATACTGAACTGACTGGAGACCTTGTAGTAGCCTGACCAGACTTACTAGCTACCTCATGGTGTTTGCACTGTGCTAGCTCGTGGACTCTGACTGTCTCAGTGGCTGGGTCCCGAGAGAGCGGGAAAGCTAGTGCCCTCTGGCTTTATAGTGGTGGTGTCCTGTCTGGTGATTGGCTGCACTGTGTTGTGTGCTTACTGGTCATCCTGTGTGTCAATCACTGCCTGTCTGCATCTCATTATATACATGAGTGGATATTATGACACCTGAGAGAGATAGAGAGAGAGAGAGACTGAGAGAGATAGACAGAGAGGCAGAGAGAGAGAGGGTGCCTGAGAGAGACAGAGAGAGAGAGAGGGAGCCTGAGAGAGACAGAGAGAGAGAGAGAGAGAGGGAGCCTGAGAGAGACAGAGAAAGAGAGAGGGAGCCTGAGAGAGACAGAGAGAGAGAGGATGCCTGAGAGTGAAAGCGAGAGAGGGAGAGAGAGAGAGAGCCTGAGAGAGACAGAGAGAGACAGAGAGGGAGAGAGAGAGGGAGCCTCAGAGAGAGAGAGAGAGGGGGAGCCTGAGAGAGACAGAGAGAGAGAGGGAGCCTGAGAGAGACAGAGAGAGAGAGAGGGGGAGCCTGAGAGAGACAGAGAGAGAGAGAGAGGGGGAGCCTGAGAGAGACAGAGAGAGAGAGAGGGAGCCTGAGAGAGACAGAGAGAGAGAGGGAGCCTGAGAGTGAAAGCGAGAGAGACAGAGAGAGGGAGAGAGAGAGGGAGCCTGAGAGAGACAGAGAGAGAGAGAGAGGGGGAGCTTGAGAGAGACAGAGAGAGAGAGGGAGCCTGAGAGAGACAGAGATCGAGAGGGAGCATGAGAGAGACAGAGAGAGAGAGAGGGTGCCTGAGAGAGACAGAGAGAGAGAGGGAGCCTGAGAGAGACAGAGAGAGAGGGAGCCTGAGAGAGAGACAGAGAGAGAGAGGAAATCTGAGGGAGAGGGAGAGAGAGAGAGAGGGAGCCTGAGAGAGTCAGCGAGAGGGGGAGAGAGAGCGAGGGAGCCTGAGAGAGTCAGAGAGAGAGAGAGAGATAGAGGGAGATAGAGGGGGAGCTTGAGAGATACCGAGAAAGAGAGGGAGCGGCAGAGAGAGAGGGAGGGAGCCTAATAGAGAGAGAGAGAGACAAAGAGAGGAGCCTGAGAGAGACAGAGAGAGAGAGAGCCTGAGAGAGACAGAGAGAGAGTGAGGGAGACAGAGAGAGTGAGGGAGCCTGAGAGACAGAGAGAGAGGGAGAGAGAGAGACAGAGAGAGGGAGCCTGAGAGAGACAGAGAGAGTGAGGGAGTCAGAGAGAGAGATAAGGAGACTGAGAGAGACAGAGAGCGAGTGAGTGAGCCTGAGAGACAGAGAGAGGGAGAGTGAGAGACAGAGAGAGAGAGAGGGAGCCTGAGAGAGACAGAGAGAGAGAGAGAGAGGGAGCCTGAGAGAGACAGACACAGAGAGAGGGAGCCTGAGAGAGACACAGAGAGAGTGAGGGAGAGAGACAGAGAGAGAGAGAGGGAGCCAGAGAGAGAGGGACAGAGAGAGAGAGGGAGCCTGAGAGAGACAAAGAGAGAGTGAGGGACCCAGAGAGAGACAGAGAGAGAGTGAGGGAGCCAGAGAGAGAGAGCGAGGGAGTGATAGAGAGAAAGAGAATGAGGGAGCCTGAGAGACAGTGAGAGAGGGAGAGAGAGAGACAGAGAGAGAGAGAGGGAGCCTGAGAGAGACAGCGAGAGAGTGAGGACCCAGAGGGAGCCTGAGAGAGACAGCGAGAGAGTGAGGGACCCAGAGAGAGACAGAGAGAGAGCGAGGGAGCGATAGAGAGACAGAGAATGAGGGAGCCTGAGAGACAGTGAGAGAGGGAGAGAGAGAGACAGAGAGAGAGAGAGGGAGCCTGAGAGAGACAGCGAGAGAGTGAGGGACCCAGAGGGAGACAGAGAGAGAGCGAGGGAGCGATAGAGAGACAGAGAATGAGGGAGCCTGAGAGACAGTGAGAGAGGGAGAGAGAAAGACAGAGAGAGAGAGAGGGAGCCTGAGAGAGACAGCGAGAGAGTGAGGGACCCAGAGAGAGACAGAGAGAGAGCGAGGGAGCGATAGAGAGACAGAGAATGAGGGAGCCTGAGAGAGAGTGAGAGAAGGAGAGAGAGAGACAGAGAGAGAGAGGGAGCCTGAGAGAGACAGCGAGAGAGTGAGGGACCCAGAGGGAGACAGGGAGCCTGAGAGACAGAGAGAGAGAGAGGGAGCCAGAGAGAGACAGAGAGAGAAAGGGAGCCTGAGAGAGACAGATAGAGAGAGAGAGCCTGAGAGAGTGTGAGGGAGCCAGAGAGAGACAGAGAGAGAAAGGGAGCCTGAGAGAGATAGAGAGAGAGAGAGAGGGAGAGAGAATGATGCACGATCGATTACACAAAGACGAGAGTAGGATGTATTCGAGGCTTTATTACACTGAGATGTGTGGCCTCCCTCAGCAGCTGGCGAAATGGCTGCTGTACGAGGAGCACACACATTTATACTCCGCCTACTGGGCGGAGCCAGCAGGCAGGGAACTACCCCGGTACCTGTAGCAGAGTGGCCTTACCGTAAAGCACCTATATCAATATCCTATATATACAATATATACATCGGTAGTGAGTACCACATTCACCCCCTTTTAAAAAAATGAGTCCGGCGGGGGTGGTGGAGAACTATCCACAGATAGTTGTGTTTTAAAAGTACAGATAATATTACAAATTCTGGCGGTCCGGGGCCTTGATCTGCCGAGCTGGTGGCGACTCCAGCGGCGGCTTGGTCTTCGGTGACTCCGGGAGTGTGTTGAAATCCTCTTCGTGCCCGGGTGTGAGCAAGGGGAGGACGGATTGTCCCGGAGCGGGGGTTGCGGCTGGGTGCGCTGGGGGAGGGGGGGTGGCGCCGGGGCAGAGGGGGGGGGGGGACCCAGCTGGTGCCAGGTCCCTGAGGGAGACTGTGTCTTGGCGGCCGTCGGGGTACGCTACGTAGGCGTACTGCGGGTTGGCGTGGAGTAGCTGTACCCTCTCAACCAATGGGTCCGCCTTGTGGAGCTGCACGTGCTTGCAGAGGAGGACGGGTACTCGAGCTGCCAGCCACGTTGGGAGCGAAACCCCGGAGGTGGACTTCCTGGGGAAGGCAAAGAGACGTTCATGGGGAGTTTCGTTAGTCGCGGTGCACAGGAGCGACCGAATGGAGTGAAGGGCGTCGGGGAGGACCTCCTGCCAGCGGGAGGCAGGGAGATTTCTGGACCGTAGGGCCAGCTGGACAGCCCTCCAGACCGTCCCATTCTCCCGCTCCACCTGCCCCTTTCCCCGGGGGTTATAGCTGGTCGTCCTGCTCGAGGCGATGTCCCTGTTGAGCAGGTACTGGTGCAGCTCATCATTTATGAATGAGGATCCCCGGTCGCTGTGGACGTAGGCAGGGAAACCGAACAGAGTGAAGATGGTGTTGAGGGCTTTGATGACCGTGGCAGACGTCATGTCGGGGCATGGGACGGCGAAGGGGAATCGGGAATATTCATCGACCACACTGAGGAAGTACGTGTTACGGTCGGTGGAGGGGAGGGGCCCTTTGAAGTCCACGCTGAGGCGTTCAAAGGGGCCGGAGGCCTTCACCAGGCGCGCATGGTCTGGCCGGTAGAAGTGCGGTTTACACTCCGCGCAGACCTGGCAGTCCCTGGTGATCGCCCTGACTTCCTCGATGGAGTAGGGCAGGTTGCGGGCCTTGACGAAATGGTAAAAACGTGTGACCCCTGGGTGACAGAGGTTTTCGTGCAGGGTCTGGAGTCGGTCCACCTGTGCGCTGGCACATGTATCTCGGGACAGGGCATCGGGGGCTCGTTGAGCGTACCGAGGCGATACAAAATCTCGTAATTGTAGGTGGAGAGCTCGATCCTCCACCTCAAGATTTTATCGTTTTTGATCTTGCCCCGCTGTGTGTTATTAAACATGAAGGCTACCGTCCGCTGGTCAGTGAGGAGTAAATCGATTGGTTTAACCAGGTTGGTAAAGGCAGCCTTGAGGAGGAGTTTATAGAATGTGTCCGGGATAATTTCCTGGAACAGTATGTAATGGAACCTACAAGGGAACAAGCGGTCCTAGATCTGGTCCTGTGTAATGAGGCAGGATTGATTCAGGATCTCATAGTTCGGGATCCTCTTGGAAGGAGCGACCACAATATGGTGGAATTTAAAATACAGTTGGAGGATGACAAGGTAAAATCAAACACTAGTGTTTTGTGCTTAAACAAAGGCGATTACAATGGAATGAGAGAAGAACTAGCTAAGGTAGACTGGGAGCAAAGACTTCACGGTGAAGCAGTTGAGGAACAGTGGAGAACCTTCCGAGCGATCTTTCACAGTGTTCAGAAAAGGTTCATACCGACAAAAAAGAAAGACGGTAGAAAGGGGGAAAATCGACCGTGGATATCTAAGGAGGTGAGGGAGAGTATCAAATTGAAGGAAAAAACATACAAAGTGGCAAAAATTAGTGGGAGACTAGAGGACTGGGAAGTCTTTAGGGGACAACAGAAAGCTACTAAAAAAGCCATAAAGAGTAAGGTAGACTATGAAAGTAAACTGGCTCAGAACATAAAAGCAGATAGTAAAAGCTTCTACAAATAGAAAAGACAAAAAAGAGTGGCTGAGGTAAAGATTGGTCCTTTGGAAGATGAGAAGGGAGATTTAATAATAGGAGACGGGGAAATGGCTGAGGAGCTGAACAGGTTTTTTGGGTCAGTCTTCACAGTGGAGGACACAAATAACATGCCGGTGACTGATGGAAATAAAGATATGATAGGTGAGGACCTTGAGATGATTGTAATCACTAAGGAGGCAGTATTGGGCAAGCAAATGGGGCTAAAGGTAGACAGGTCTCCTGGCCCTGATGGGATGCATCCCAGAGTGTTAAAAGAGATGGCTAGGGAAATTGTAAACGCACGAGTGATAATTTATCAAAATTCACTAGACTCTGGGGTGGTCCCAGAGGATTGGAAAGTAGCAAACGTGACACCACTGTTTAAAAAAGGAGGTCGGCAGAAAGCGGGTAATTATAGGCCGGTAAGCTTAACTTTGGTTGTAGGGAAAATGCTGGAATCTATCATTAAGGAGGAAATAGCGGGGCACCTGGAGGGCAATTGTCCCATTGGGCAGACGCAGCATGGGTTCACAAAAGGGTAGGTCGTGTCTGACTAATTTGGTAGAATTTTTTGAGGACGTTACCAGTGCAGTAGATAACGGGGAGCCAATGGATGTGGTATATCTGGATTTCCAGAAAGCTTTTGACAAGGTGCCACACAAAAGGTTGCTGCATAAACTAAAGATGCATGGCATTGAGGGTAAAGTGGTAGCATGGGTAGAGGATTGGTTAACTAACAGAAAGCAGAGAGTGGGGATAAATGGATGTTTCTCTGGTTGGCAACCTGTAACTAGTGGGGTCCCTCAAGGATCAGTGTTGGGCCCGCAGTTGTTCACAATTTACATAGACGATTTGGAGTTGGGGACCAAGTGCAATGTGTCAAAGTTTGCAGACGACACTAAGATGAGTGGTAAAGCAAAAAGTGCAGAGGATACCGGAAGTCTGCAGAGGGATTTGGATAGGCAAAGTGAATGGGCTAGGGTCTGGCAGATGGAATTCAATGTTGCCAAGTGTGAGGCTATCCATTTTGGGAGGAATAACAGCAGAATGGATTATTATTTAAACGGTAAGATGTTAAAACATGCTGCTGTGCAGAGGGACCTGGGTGTGCTGGTGCACGAGTCGCAAAAAGTTGGTGTGCAGGTGCAACAGGTGATTAAGAAGGATAATCGAGTTTTGTCTTTCGTTGCTAGAGGGATGGAGTTCAAGACTAGTGAGGTTATGCTGCAATTGTATAAGGTGTTGGTGAGGCCGCATCTGGAGTATTGGTTCAGTTTTGGTCTCCTTACCTGAGAAAGGACATATTGGCACTGGAGGGAGTGCAGAGGAGATTCACTAGGTTAATCCCAGAGTTGAGGGGATTAGATTATGACGAGAGGTTGAGTAGACTGGGACTGTACTCATTTGAGTTTAGAAGGATGCGGGGGGATCTTATTGAGACATATAAAATTATGAAGGGAATAGATAGGATAGATGCGGGCAGGTTGTTTCCACTGGTCGGGGAAAGAAGAACTAGGGGGCATAGCCTCAAAATAAGGGGAAGTAGATTTAGGACGGAGTGTAGGAGGAACTACTTCACCCAAAGGGTTGTGAATCTATGGAATTCCTTGCCCAGTGAAGTAGTTGAGGCTCCTTCATTAAATGTTTTTTAAGATATAGATAGATAGTTTTTTGAAGAATAAAGGGATTAAGGGTTATGGTGTTCGGGCCGGAAAGTGGAGCTGAGTCCACAAAAGATCAGCCATGATCTCATTGAATGGTGGAGCAGGCTCGAGGGGCCAGGTGGCCGACTCCTGCTCCTAGTTCTTATGTTTTTATGTAGGAGAGTGAATCTCCTGCCGGCCAGGTAATGCCTCCAATGCCGCACAGCTTCAACAAATTTCGGAGGCATGAAGGGAAAGGAATGCCACCGGCCTGCCTGCCTGGTTGAGGGTGGCGGCCGGAGCGACGTCTGATGCATCGCTCTCGACTTGGAAGGGGAGCGTCTCATCGACCGCGTGCATCGCGGCCTTGGCGATGTCGGCATTGATACGGTTGAAGGCCTGGTGAGCCTCGGCCGTCAGAGGAAAAACAGTGGATTGACTGAGTGGGCGGGCCTTGTCCGCATAGTTTGGGACCCACTGGGCATATTACGAAAAGACACCCAGGCATCGTTTGAGGGCTTTGGGGCAGTGGGGAAGGGGGAGTTCCATGAGGGGGCGCATGCGATCGGGGTCGGGCCCCAGAACTCCGTTCTGGACTACATAGCCGAGGATGGCTAAACGGTTCGTGCTGAACACGCACTTCTCCTTGTGAGACGTGAGGTTGAGGAGAGTGACGGTGTGGAGAAATTTGGCAAGGTTGGTGTCGTGGTCCTGCTGGTCGTGGCCGCAGATGGTGACATTGTCTAGGTACGGGAAAGTGGCCCGCAGCCCGTACCGGTCAACTATTCGGTCCATCTCCTGTTGGAAGACCGAGACCCCGTTGGTGACGCCGAAGGGAACCCTAAGAAAGCGGTAAAGGCGGCCGCCTGCCTCGAACGCAGTGTATGGGCGGTCCGCCTTGCGGATGGGGAGCTGGTGCTAGGCAGATTTCAGGTCTACTGTCGAGAAGACCCGGTACTGTGCAATCTGATTGACCATATCAGGTATGCGTGGGAGGGGGTACGCATCGAGCTGCGTGTACCGATTGATGGTCTGACTGTAGTCCACGACCATCCTGTTTTTCTTCCCAGTTTTCACCACTACCACTTGGGCTCTCCAGGGGCTGTTGCTGGCCTCGATGATACCTTCCTGCAGCAGCCGCTGGACTTCAGATCTGATGAAGGTCCTGTCCTGGGCGCTGTACTGTCTGCTCCTGGTGGCAACGGGTTTGCAATCCGGGGTTAGGTTTGCAAAAAGGGAAGGTGGGTCGACCTTAAGGGTCGCGAGGCCGCAAACAGTAAGGGGTGGTAGGGGCCCGCCAAATTTCAGGGTTAGGCTCTGGAGGTTGCACTGGAAGTCCAGGCCGAGTAGCAAGGCAGCGCAGAGGTTGGGGGGGGCGGAAGCCGCTGAACTCCACGCCCTGGATGGTGAGGGTGGCAATGCAGTACCCCCGGATCGCCAAGGAGTGGGACCCGGAGGCCAGGGAGATTCTCTGGTTAGCGGGGTGTACCGCGAGGGAGCAGCGCCTGACCGTATCGGGGTGAATGAAGCTCTCGGTGCTCCCGGAGTCCAGCAGGCAGGAGATCTCGTGCCCGTTGACCTTCACTCTAGTTGAAGCAGTCGCGAGGTTGTGTGGTCGAGACTGGTCAATGTGACCGAGGCGAGACGCAGCTGGTCGTTGGCGGTTGCAGGTGATGAGCAGTCGGATAAGGTGCCCGACAGGCATGGGTCCTGAGTCGGGTAAGATGGCGGCGCCCACGGGCCGCACGTGTCGTGGGGGGAACAAGATGGCGGCGCCCGTTGGTCCTGGGAGGAACAAGATGGCGGCGCCCGTTGGTCCTGGGAGGAACACGATGGCGGCGCCCACGGGCCGCACGTGTTGCGAGTCGGGCAAGATGGCGGCGCCCACTGGCCGCACGTGGGGGGTGCCGGGACAATAGCGGCGATTGAGCGGGCCTGGCACACTGCAGCGAAATGTCCCTTCTTGTCACAGGCCTTGCAAAGGGCGCCCTGCGCCGGACAGCGATGTCGGGAGTGTTTGGACTGCCCACGGAAGTAGTATTTGGGCCCCCCGGGATTGGTTGGCTGCCGCGCGGCACTGGCGTGGGATTGGCTGAGGGCGGTCGCTGATGGGGTCCACAATGGGGCGGCCGTCTGGGGAGTCCACGATGCACAGGAGGGGTGGGCCGCGCGGTCGGGGGCGTAGCCTGAATGTTTCGTGATGCGACCGTAAGGTTAGGTGGATTGGCCATGATAAATTGCCCTTAGTGTCCAAAATTGCCCTTGGTGTTGGGTGGGGTTACTGGGTTATGGGGATAGGGTGGAGGTGTTGACCTTGCGTGCTCTTTCCAAGAGCCGGTGCAGACTCGATGGGCCGAATGGCCTCCTTCTGCACTGTAAGTTCTATGTAAGTGAAAGCGCTAGTTTTTTGGTCGCCGCGAGGTCGAGCGTGGCCCCCTCTAAGAGGCGCTGGCGGATGTAGTCAGACCCTATGCCCGTAACAAATGCGTCTCTCATTCGCAAATTCGAGTGTTCCGTGGCTGAGACGGCCTGACAGTCACAGTCTCTAACCAGGGGGAGCGGGGCGCGCCAGAAATCTTCCACCGACTCACCGGGAAGTTGACGCCGCGTGGAGAGGAGGTGCCTGGCATAGAGTGTGTTAGACCGCTGAGCGTAGTTTTCCTTCAGTAGCGCCATGGCCTCTGCGTAGGTCGGCGCGTCCTGGACAACTGGAAAGACGTTGGAGCTCAGCCGCGTGTAAAGGATCTGGAGCTTCTGAGCTTCTGGGATTTCGTCAGCTGCTGTAGGAGGCCACACATCTCAGTGTAATAAATTGATGCACGATCGATTACACAAAGACGAGAGTAGGATGTAATCGAGGCTTTATTACACTGAGATGTGTGGCCTCCTACAACAGCTGACGAAATGGCTGCTGTACGAGGAGCACACACATTTATACTCCGCCTACTGGGCGGAGCCAGCAGGCAGGGAACTACCCCCGTACCTGTAGTACAGGGGCCTTACCGTAAAGCACCTACACCGACATCCTCTATATACAATATATACATCAGTGGTGACTACCACACTGAGAGACGGAGAGAGAGAGAGAGCCTGAGAGAGACAGAGCGAGAGAGAGAGAGAGAGGGAGCCTGAGAGAGACAGCGAGAGAGAGAGAGAGGGAGCCTGAGAGAGACAGAGAGAGAGAGAGAGGGAGGGAGCCTGAGAGAGACAGAGAGAGAGAGAGAGAGAGAGGGAGCCTGAGAGAGACAGCGAGAGAGAGAGAGAGGGAGCCTGAGAGAGACAGAGTGAGAGAGAGAGGGAGGGAGCCTGAGAGAGACAGAGAGAGAGAGGGAGAGGGAACCTCAGAGAGACAGAGAGATAGAGAGGGAGCCTGAGAGAGAGAGAGAGGGAGCCTGAGAGAGACAGAGAGCGGGAGCCTGAGAGAGACAGAGAGAGGGAGCCTGAGAGAGAGAGAGCGAGAGAGAGAGAGAGAGAGCCTGAGAGAGACAGAGCGAGAGAGAGAGAGAGGGAGCCTGAGAGAGACAGAGAGAGAGAGAGAGGGAGGGAGCCTGAGACAGACAGAGAGAGAGAGGGAGAGGGAACCTGAGAGAGACAGAGAGATAGAGAGGGAGCCTGAGAGAGAGAGAGAGAGAGAGGGAGCCTGAGAGAGACAGAGAGAGACAGAGAGAGGGAGCCTGAGAGAGACAGAGAGAGGGAGCCTGAGAGAGAGAGAGAGAGAGGGAGCCTGAGAGAGACAGAGAGAGACAGAGAGAGAGAGGGAGCCTGAGAGAGACAGAGAGAGAGCCTGAGAGAGACAGAGAGAGACAGAGAGAGAGCCTGAGAGAGACATGGAGAGAGAGAGAGGGAGCCTGAGAGAGATAGAGAGAGAGGGAGCCTGAAAGACAGTGAGAGGCAGAGAGAAAGAGAGAGAGAGGGAGCCTGAGAGAGACAGAGAGAGAGAGGGAGCCTGAGAGAGAGATAGAGAGAGGAGCCTGAGAGAGACAGAGACAAAGAGAGGGAACTTGAGAGAGACAGAGAGAGAGAGAGAGCGAGAGGGACAGAGAGGGAGAGAGACAGAGAGAGAGAGGGTCAGAGAGGGGAGAGGTACAGAGAGAGAGAGGGGGACAGAGAGAGAGAGGGACAGAGAGAGAGAGAAACAGAGAGTGAGAGGGACAGAGAGTGAGAGGGACAGAGAGACAGAGAGAGAGAGGGACAGAGAGAGAGAGAGAGAGAGAGGGAGAGAGAGAGAGAGAGGGACAGAGAGAGAGAGAGAGACAGAGAGAGAGAGCGACAGAGAGAGAGAGGGACAGTGAGAGAGAGAGACAGAGAGAGAGGGAGAGAGAGAGAGAGGGACAGAGAGAGAGAGAGAGACAGAGAGAGAGAGCGACAGAGAGAGAGAGGGACAGTGAGAGAGAGACAGAGAGAGAGGGAGAGAGAGAGAGAGGGACAGAGAGAGAGAGAAACAGAGAGTGAGAGGTACAGAGAGAGAGAGGGGGACACAGAGAGAGAGGGACAGAGAGAGAGAGAAACAGAGAGTGAGAGGGACAGAGAGAGAGAGGGAGAGAGAGAGAGAGGGACAGAGAGAGAGAAACAGAGAGTGAGAGGGACAGAGAGAGAGAGAGAGAGAGACAGAGAGAGAGAGACAGAGAGAGAGAGAGACAGAGAGAGAGGGAGAGAGAGAGAGAGAGGGACAGAGAGACAGACAGGCAGAGAGAGAGACAGAGAGAGAGGGAGAGAGAGAGAGAGAGGGACAGAGAGACAGAGAGAGAGAGCGACAGAGAGAGAGACAGACAGGCAGAGAGAGAGAGGGAGAGGGAGAGAGAGGGACAGAGAGAGAGAGAAGCAGAGAGTGAGAGGGACAGAGAGAGAGAGACAGAGAGAGAGAGGGACAGAGATGGGAGAGGGACAGAGAGAGAGAGAGACAGAAAGAGAGAGGGACAGAGAGAGAGAGAGGGACAGAGAGAGAGAGCGACAGAAAGAGAGAGGGACAGAGATGGAGAGGTACATAGAGAGAGAGGGGGACAGAGAGAGAGAGAGGGACAGTGATGGAGAGGTGTGGTAAACACCACTACTGATATATTGTATGTATTACGGCATTGCCCGTGTATTACAAGTACGACGGTACATCCCTGCCTGCAGCCTCCGCCCAGCAGGCGGGGTATAAAAGTGCCTGCTGTCCTGGGCTGCTCCCATTCTGGTTCCAGCTGCGGGAGGCACAACATCTTGTGCAATAAAGCCTCGATTGTTTCACCATTCTCGTCTCGTGGCCATTGGCGGTACATCAATTTATTGCACAAGATTTTAAAAGATGGATTTCCTAATCAAGGCTGATCGCCTGGAGCTGAGCCCTCGCGCAGCCAACGCCACAGCCACCTTCGAGCACTGGCTAGCCTGCTTTGAAGGATACCTCGGAGCAGCCACTGAAGAACTCTCGGACCCTCAGAAGCTCCAGAACCTCTACTCACGGGTGAGCGCACAAGTTTTTCCCCTCATCCGGGACGCGCCCACCTACACAGAAGCGATGACGCGACTAAAGGGACAATACATTAAGCCGGTGAATCAAGTGTACGCCAGGCACCCCCTGGCCACGAGACGGCAACTCCCGGGGGAGACTCGGGACGATTTCTTGCGGACTCCACAGATTCTCGGTAGGAACTGTGACTGCCAGGCAGTTTCGGCAGTCCAGCACACTGAACTATTAATCAGAGACGCTTATAACACGGGCATGAAGTCTACGTCCGCTCGCCAGCGACTATTGGAAGGGGGTACACTCGATCCTGCAGAGACTAGGCAGCTTGCGAATTCACTAGAAGTGGCCTCCCGTAATCCGGAGGCCTACACCCCCGACCGCGCGGCACCCTCGTGGACATCGTGGGCCCCACCAGCTGCCGACTCCAGCTCACCGCAGGCCTGCGCCGCGCGGCAGCCAGCCAACTCCGGGGGGCCCAAGTGTTCTTTTTGTGGACAGAGCAAACACCCCAGGCAGCGCTGCCCGGCGCGGAGCGCGACGTGCAGTCGGTGTGGGAAGAAAGGGCACTTTGTTTCCGTTTGCCGGGCCCGGTCGGTCGCCGCTGTTTCCAGGCCCGGCGTTTCTACAGCCCCCAGGGGCGCCGTCTTCTTCCCCAATGCAAGCCACGTGCGGCCCGTGGGTGCCGCCATCTTCGGTGCCATTTTGGACCGCGCCTGAGGACCCCTGGCTGTTTGCTGCCTGCCGATACCTCCGTCACTTCTGATCAGCCCGGAACCTCCCAGCATCTTCCGCAGCTCACCTCCATCGCCCTGGATCAGTCTCGGCCCCGCAACCTCGCGACCGCTACAACGACGGTGAAGATCAACGGGCACGAGACGACCTGCCTCTTTGACTCCGGGAGCACAGAGAGTTTCATCCACCCTGCTTCGGTAAGGCGCTGCTCCCTCCCGGTACTCCCAGTCACCCAGAAAATCTCCCTGGCCTCCGGATCCCATTCCGTGCAAATCCGGGGGTACAGTGTCGCGACCCTCACCGTCCAGGGCGTAGAGTTCAGCAACTTCAGACTCTACGTCCTCCCCCATCTCTGCGCTGCCCTGTTACTAGGCCTGGATGTTCAGTGCCACCTCCAAAGCCTTACTTTGAAATTCGGCGGACCCCTGCCCCCCCCTCACCGCCTGCGGCCTCACAACCCTTAAGGTCGATCCACGTTCGCTGTTTGCGAACCTCACCCCGGACTGCAAGCCCGTCGCCATTAGGAGCAGACGGTACAGTGCGCAGGACAGGACCTTCATTAGGTCGGAGGTCCAAAGGCTTCTGCGGGAAGGGGTCATTGAGGCCAGTAACAGCCCCTGGAGAGCTCAAGTGGGGGTAGTGAAGACTGGGGAGAAGCACAGGATGGTCATTGACTACAGTCAGACCATCAACCGGTACACTCAGCTCGACGCGTACCCCCTCCCACGCATATCTGACATGGTCAATCAGATTGCGAATATCGAGTCTTCTCCACAGTTGACTTGAAATCCGCCTACCACCAGTTCCCCATCCGTCCTAGGGCCCGACCCCGACCGCATGCGCCCCCTCATTGAACTCCCCCTCCCCCACTGCCCCAAGGCCCTGAAACGATGCCTGGGGTTTTTCTCGTATTACGCCCAGTGGGTCCCGAATTATGCGGACAAGGCCCGTCCACTCATCCACTCCACCGTTTTCCCCCTGATGGCCGAAGCTCACCAGGCCTTCAACCACATCAAGGCCGACATCGCCAAGGCCGCGATGCACGCGGTCAACGAGACCCTCCCCTTTCAGGTCGAGAGCGATGCATCAGACGTCGCTCTGGCCGCCACCCTCAACCAGGCAGGCAGACCCGTGGCTTTCTTCTCCCGCACCCTCCATGCCTCCGAAATCCGGCACTCCTCTGTCGAGGAGGAGGCCCAAGCCATTGTGGAAGCTGTGCGGCATTGGAGGCATTACCTGGCCGGCAGGAGATTCACTCTCCTCACTGACCAACGGTCGGTTGCCTTTATGTTTAGCAATACGCAGCGGGGCAAGATCAAAAATGACAAGATCTTGAGGTGGAGGATCGAGCTCCCTACCTATAACTACGAGATCTTGTGTCGCCCGGGGAAGCTCAATGAGCCCCAAGATGCCCTGTCCCGCGGTACATGTGCCAGCGCACAGGTGGACCGACTCCGGGCCCTCCACAATGACCTCTGCCACCCGGGGGTCACCCGGTTCTTCCATTTTATCAAGGCCTGCAACCTGCCCTACTCCATTGAGGAGGTCAGGACCGTGACCAGAGACTGCCAGGTCTGCGCGGAGAGAAAGCCGCACTTCTACCGGCCAGATAGAGCGCACCTGGTGAAGGCCTCCCGCCCCTTAGAGCGCCTCAGCATGGACTTCAAAGGGCCCCTCCCCTCCACCGGCCGCAACGTGTACGTGACCAGCTACAACACCCGGGGAAACGGGCAGGTGGAGAGGGAGAACGGGACGCTCTGGAAGGCCGTCCTGCTGGCCCTTTGGTCTAGGAATCTCCCGGTCTCCCGCTGGCAGGAGATCCTCCCTGACGCTCCACTCCATCCGGTCGCTCCTGTGCACCGTGACTAACGAGACCCCTCACAAACGTGTGTTTGCCATCCCCAGGAAGTCCATCTCCGGGGTCTCGCTCCCAACATGGCTGACAGTCCCTGGGCCCATCCTCCTCCTCTGGAAGCATGCGAGGAGCCATAAATCAGATCCCCTGGTCGAGAAAGTCGACCTCCTCCATGCAAACCCACAGTACGCCTACATGGGACTTACCGACGGGCGACAGGACACAGTCTCCCTCCGGGACCTGGCACCCGCTGGGTCCCTGCCCACGACCCCCGGCCTGACACCGCCCCTCCCCCCCCCCCCGGTTGCCTCATTTACACCTGCGCCACCCACCCTCCCTCCAGCGCACCTCAACGCAGCCCACACCCCAGCGGGATCCGTCCTCCCACTGGATCCACTCCGGGGTGACGAGAGGAGAACACGCTCCCGGAGTCGCAGGTGACAACGTCGGCGCCCACACCACCACCAGGACTGAGGCGATCGCAGCGGAAGGTCAAAGCCCCCGACAGACTCAATCTGTTTTCGTCAACCCTGTCGGACTCTTTTTTAAACAGGGGGTGAATGTGGTAAACACCATTAGTGTGATATTGTATGTATTACGACACTGCCCGTGTATTACAAGTACGAAGGTAAATCCCCGACTGCAGGCTCCGCCCAGCAGGCGGGGTATAAAAGTGTCTGCTCTCCTGCGCTGCTCCCATTCTGGTACAGGAGGCACAACATTCTGTGCAATAAAGCCTTGATTGTTTCACCATTCACGTCTCGTGGTAACTGACGGTACATCAAGAGGGACACAGAGAGAGGGACACAGAGAGAGAGGGACAGAGAGAGAGGGACAGAGAGAGAGAGGGACAGAGAGAGGGACTGAGAGAGAGGGACAGAGAGAGAGAGGGACAGAGAGAGAGGGACAGAGAGAGGGACTGAGAGAGAGACAGAGAGGGGAGAGGGACAGAGAGAGAGAGAGGGACAGAGAGAGGGACTGAGAGAGAGGGACAGAGAGAGAGAGGGACAGAGAGAGGGACTGAGAGAGAGACAGAGATGGACAGAGAGGGGAGAGGGACAGAGAGAGAGAGAGGGACAGAGAGGGTAGAGGGACAGAGAGAGACAGAGAGAGAGAGAGAGGGACAGAAAGAAAGAGGGACAGAGAGAGAGGGACAGAGAGGGTAGAGGGACAGAGAGGGAGGGACAGAGAGAGAGAGGGACAGAGAGAGAGGGACAGAGAGAGAGAGAGGGACAGAGAGGGTAGAGAGACAGAGAGGGGGGGACGGAGAGATAGAGAAGGATAGAGAGGGTAGAGAGAGACAGAGAGAGAGAGAGGGACAGAAAGAGAGAGGGACAGAGAGGGGAGAGGGACAGAGAGAGAGAGGGACAGAAAGAGAGAGGGACAGAGAGAGAGACACAGAGAGAGAGAGAGAGAGGGACAGGGAGGGTAGAGAGACAGAGAGGGGGGGACGGAGAGATAGAGAAGGATAGAGAGGGTAGAGAGAGACAGAGAGAGAGAGAGGGACAGAGAGAGAGGGACAGAGAGGGGAGAGGGACAGAGAGAGAGAGAGAGGGACAGAAAGAGAGAGGGACAGAGAGAGAGAGGGACAGAGAGAGAGAGGGACAGAGAGGGTAGAGAGACAGAGAGGGGGGGACGGAGAGATAGAGAAGGATAGAGAGGGTAGAGAGAGACAGAGAGAGAGAGAGGGACAGAGAGAGAGGGACAGAGAGGGGAGAGGGACAGAGAGAGAGAGAGAGGGACAGAAAGAGAGAGGGACAGAGAGAGAGACACAGAGAGAGAGAGAGAGAGGGACAGAGAGGGAGGGACACAGAGAGAGAGGGACAGAGAGAGAGAGGGACAGAGAGGGAGAGGGACAGAGAGGGAGAGGGACAGAGAGGGAGAGGGACAGAGAGAGAGAGAGGGTAGAGGGACAGAGAGGGAGGGACACAGAGAGAGAGGGACAGAGAGGGAGAGGGACAGAGAGAGAGAGGGACAGAGAGGGTAGAGGGACAGAGGGAGGGACAGAGAGAGAGAGGGACAGAGAGAGAGGAACAGAGAGGGGAGAGGGACAGAGAGAGAGAGGGACTGAGAGAGAGGGACAGAGAGAGAGGGACAGAGAGAGAGGGACAGAGAGAGAGAGGGACAGAGAGAGAGAGGGACTGAGAGAGAGACAGAGAGAGAGGGACAGAGTGGGGAGAGGGACAGAGAGAGAGAGAGGGACAGAGAGAGAGAGGGACAGAGAGAGAGGGACAGAGAGAGAGGGACAGAGAGAGGGACTGAGAGAGAGGGACAGAGAGAGGGACAGGGAGGGGAGAGGGACAGAGAGAGAGAGGGGGACAGAGAGGGTAGAGGGACAGAGAGAGAGAGAGAGAGGGACAGAAAGAGAGAGGGACAGGTAGGGGAGAGGGAGAGAGAGAGAGGGACAGAGAGAGAGAGAGAGAGGGACAGAGAGAGTGAGAGACAGAAAGAGAGAGGGACAGAAAGAGAGAGGGACAGAGAGGGGAGAGGGACAGAGAGAGAGGGACAGAGAGAGAGAGAGAGGGGGACAGAGAGGGAGAGGGACAGAGAGGGAGGGACAGAGAGAAAGAGGGACAGAGAGAGAGGGACAGAGAAGGGAGTGGGACAGAGAGAGAGAGGGGGACAGAGAGAGAGAGAGGGACAGAGAGGGAGAGGGACAGAGAGAGAGGGACAGAGAGAGAGGGACAGAGAGAGAGGGACAGAGAGAGAGGGGGACAGAGAGAGAGAGGGACAGAGAGGGTAGAGGGACAGAGAGGGGAGAGGGACAGAGAGAGAGAGAGGGACAGAGAGGGAGAGAGAGGGACAGAGAGAGAGAGAGAGGGGGACAGAGAGGGAGAGGGACAGAGAGGGAGGGACAGAGAGAAAGAGGGACAGAGAGAGAGGGACAGAGAAGGGAGTGGGACAGAGAGAGAGAGGGGGACAGAGAGAGAGAGAGGGACAGAGAGGGAGAGGGACAGAGAGAGAGGGACAGAGAGAGAGGGACAGAGAGAGAGGGACAGAGAGAGAGGGGGACAGAGAGAGAGAGGGACAGAGAGAGAGGGACAGAGAGGGGAGAGGGACAGAGAGAGAGAGAGGGACAGAGAGGGGAGAGGGACAGAGAGAGAGGGACAGACAGAAAGAGAGACGGCGAGAGAGAGGGACAGAGAGAGACAGGGACAGAGAGAGAGAGAGAGGGACAGAGGGAGCGGGATAGAGAGGGGCGAGGGACAGAGAGGGGTGAGGGACAGAAAGAGAGAGAGGGACACAGAGAGAGAGAGACAGAGAGAGAGAGGGACAGAGAGAGAGACGGACAGAGAGAGAGTGAGGGACAGATGAAGAGAGACAGACAGAGAGGGGTGAGGGACAGAGAGGGGCGAGGGACAGAAAGAGAGAGAGGGACAGAGAGAGAGAGAGACAGAGAGAGTTAGGGACAGAGAGAGAGAAGGACAGAGAGAGAGTGAGGGACAGATGAAGAGAGACAGACAGAGAGGGGTGAGGGACAGAGAGGGGCAAGGGACAGAAAGAGAGAGAGGGACCGAGAAAGAGAGGGAGAGAGTGAGAGAGAAGGACAGAGAGAGAGGGACAGAAAGAGAGAGAATGGAACAGAGAGAGAGTGGGACAGAGAGAGAGAGGGACAGAGAGAGAGAGAGAGGGACAGAGAGGGTAGAGGGACAGAGAGGGAGGGACAGAGAGAGAGAGGGACAGAGAGAGAGGGACAGAGAAGGGAGAGTGACAGAGAGAGAGAGAGGGACAGAGAGAGAGAGAGTGACAGAGAGGGGAGAGGGACAAAGAGAGAGAGACGGACAGAGAGGGTAGAGGGACAGAGAGAGAGAGGGACAGAGAGAGAGAGTGGGACAGAGAACATAGAACATAGAACATTACAGCGCAGTACAGGCCCTTCGGCCCTCGATGTTGCGCCGACCTGTGAAACCACTCTAAAGCCCATCTACACTATTCCCTTATCGTCCATATGTCTATCCAATGACCATTTGAATGTCCTTAGTGTTGGCGAGTCCACTACTGTTGCAGGCAGGGCATTCCACGCCCTTACTACTCTCTGAGTAAAGAACCTACCTCTGACATCTGTCCTATATCTATCTCCCCTCAATTTAAAGCTATGTCCCCTCGTGCGAGACATCACCATCCGAGGAAAAAGGCTCTCACTGTCCACCCTATCCAATCCTCTGATCATCTTGTATGCCTCAATTAAGTCACCTCTTAACCTTCTTCTCTCTAACAAAAACAGCCTCTGCACCCTTTCCAATGCTTCCACATCCTTCCTATAATGCGGCGACTAGAATTGCACGCAATACTCCAAATGCGGCCGCACCAGAGTTTTGTACAGCTGTAACATGACCTCATGGCTCCGAAACTCAAGCCTTCTACCAATAAAAGCTAACACACCATACGCCTTCTTAACAACCTTCTCAACCTGAGTGGCAACTTTCAGGGATCTATGTACATGGACACCGAGATCTCTCTGCTCATCCACACTGCCAAGAATCTTACCATTAGCCCAGTACTCTGTCTTCCAGTTATTCCTTCCAAAATGAATCACCTCACACTTTTCTGCATTAAACTCCATTTGCCACCTCTCAGCCCAGCTCTGCAGCTTATCTGTGTCCCTCTGTAACTTGTAACATCCTTCCGCACTGTCCACAACTCCACCGACTTTAGTGTCATCAGCAAATTTACTCACCCATCCTTCTACACCCTCCTCCAGGTCATTTATGAAAATGACAAACAGCAGTGGCCCCAAAACAGATCCTTGTGGTACACCACTAGTAACTGGACTCCAGTCTGAACACTTCCCATCAACCACCACCCTTTGCCTTCTTCCAGCTAGCCAATTTCTGATCCAAACTGCTAAATCACCCTCAATCCCCAGCCTCCGTATTTTCTGCAGTAGCCTACCGTGGGGAACCTTATCAAACGCTTTACTGAAATCCATATACACCACATCAACTGCTTTACCCTCATCCACCTGTTTGGTCACCTTCTCAAAGAACTCAATAAGATTAGTGAGGCACGACCTACCCTTCACGAAACTGTGTTGACTATGTCTAATCAAATTATTCCTTTCCAGATGATTATACACCCTATCTCTTGTAAACCTTTCCAAGATTTTGCCCACAACAGAAGTAAGGCTCACTGGTCTATAGTTACCGGGGTTGTCTCTACTCCCCTTCTTGAACAAGGGGACAACATTTGCTCTCCTCCAGTCTTCTGGCACTATCCCTGTTGACAAAGATGACTTAAAGATCAAAGCCAAAGGCTCAGCAATCTCCTCCCTAGCTTCCCAGAGAATCCTAGGATAAATCCCATCCGGCCCAGGGGACTTATCTTTTTTCACCCTTTCCGGAATTGTTAACACCTCCTCCTTATGAACCTCAAGCCCTTCTAGTCTAGTAGCCTGAATCTCAGTATTCTCCTCGACAACATTGTCTTTTTCCTGTGTGAATACTGATGAAAAATATTCATTTAGCACCTGTCCTAACTCCTCGGACTCCAAGCACAACTTCCCACTACTGTCCTTGACTGGCCCTACTCTTACCCGAGTCATTCTTTTATTCCTGACATATCTATAGAAAGCTTTAGGGTTATCCTTGATCCTACCTGCCAAAGACTTCTCATGTCCTCTCCTGGCTCTTCTTAGCTCTCTCTTTAGGTCCTTCCTAGTTAACTTGTAACTCTCGAGCGCCCTTACTGAACCTTCATGTCTCATCTTTACATAAGCCTCCTTCTTCCTCCTGACGAGTGTTTCGACTGCCTTAGTAAACCACGGTTACCTCGCTCGACCACTTCCTCCCTGCCTGACAGGTACATACATATCAAGGACACGCAGTAGCTGTTCCTTGAACAGAGAGAGAGAGGGACAGAGAGAGGACAGAGAGAGAGAGGGACAGAGAGAGGACAGAGAGAGAGAGGGACAGAGAGAGAGAGAGAGACAGCGAGAGAGAGGGACAGAGAGAGAGAGAGGGACAGAGAGAGAGGGAGAGGGACAGAGAGAGAGGGACAGAGAGGGTAGAGGGACAGAGAGAGAGAGGGACAGAGAGGGTAGAGGGACAGAGAGAGAGAGGGACAGAGAGAGAGGGACAGAAAGAGAGAAAGGGACAGAGAGAGAGGGACAGAGAGAGAGGGACAGAGACAGAGAGGGACAGAGAGAGAGAGAGAGAGGGACAGCGAGAGAGAGGGACAGAGAGAGAGACAGAGAGAGAGAGGGACAGAGAGAGAGAGGGACAGAGAGAGAGAGAGGGACCGAGAGAGAGAGCGACAGAGAGAGAGAGGGACAGAGAGAGAGAGGGACCGAGAGATAGAGCGACAGAGAGAGAGAGGGACAGAGAGAGAGAGGGACAGCGAGAGAGAGGGACAGAGAGAGAGAGACAGAAAGAGAGAGAGGGACTTAGAGAGAGGGGGACTTAGAGAGAGAGGGACAGAGAGAGAGAGGGACAGAGAGAGAGACAGAGAGAGAGAGAGGGACAGAGATAGAGAGGGACAGAGAGGGAGAGATGGACAGAGAGGTTTGAGGGTCAGAGAGAGAGAGGGACAGAGAGAGAGGGACAGAGAGGGAGAGAGAGCGAGAGGGAGAGAGAGGGACAGAGAGGGAGACAGAGAGAGAGAGAGAGGGACAGAGAGAGAGAGGGACAGAGAGAGAGACAGAGAGAGAGAGAGGGACAGAGAGAGAGGGACAAAGTGAGAGCGAGGGACAGAGAGAGAGAGGGACAGAGAGGGAGAGAGAGGGACAGAGAGGTTTGAGGGTCAGAGAGAGAGAGGGACAGAGAGAGAGAGGGACAGAGAGAGAGAGGGACAGAGAGGGAGAGAGAGGGACAGAGAGGGAGAGAGAGAGAGACAGAGAGAGAGAGAGACAGAGAGAGAGAGGGACAGAGAGGGCGAGAGAGAGCATCCATCGGTACTTTGGGTAAAAGTGGATGCTGTGGTGGTCACCTTCCAGGATTCTATAGACTTGGCTGTTTGTGCAGATTGGAGAGTGGTTAATGTAACTCCACTATTTACAAAGGGAGGTCGAGAGAACGCAGGGAATTGTAGACCTGTAAGACTGACAGCGGTAGTGGGAAAAATCCGAGAATTCATTGTCAAAGATTTGGACTATTTCTCGGACATGTCCCTCAGAATGGTGGGTGAGGGTGGATTCTGACCCTGCCTGAATTTGACCTGGCCCATCGCTCACTGTCACTGAAGCCTCGGTCTGCTGATCTACAGGAGGTGGTGATCGTGCGATTTGACCATTTTAACGGAAACGCGAGGGTCCTGCGATGGGAAAGGGAAGGCGGCGAAGTGTGGGAAGGCCACTCTGTCAGGCTGCATCAGGACATGGGTGTGGAGTTAGCAAAGGAACGAGCCGATGGAGTGGAGGCTGCCCTGTACAAAGTGGAGTCAGGTTCAGGACGGTCCAGGCAGCTTGGCTTAAAGTCACGTTGGAGGAAAACGACGATTTCTTCGACCCGCCGGGAGATGTAGACTGTTTTGTTGAAAGGCACGAGTTATTCGCTGTGCGATCTGGGTTATGGCTCTGTGGTCTGTTTGTGTTTCTTGTTTTTTCTAGTTTTTGGAAGGGCTGTGTTGGTATTGTCTTTGATTAGTACAGGAGCAGGGATGTGTTGCTGCAATTATACTGGGCCTTGGTGAGGCCACACCGGGAGGACTGTGGGCAGTTTTGGCCTCCTTCTCTGAGGAAGGATGTCCTTGCTCTCGAAGGTTTACCAGGCTGATTCCTGGGATGGCGGGACTGACGGATGAGGAGAGATTGACGACGTTGGGATTGTTCTCGCTGGAGTTCAGAAGAATGAGGGGGGATCTCAGAGAAACCTGTGAAATTCTAACGGGATGTACTTCAGAGGCTGTATAAGACTCTGGCCAGACCCCATTTGGAGTATTGGGACCAGTTTTGGGCCCCGTATCTAAGGAAGGATGTGCTGGCCTTGGAAAGGGTCCAGAGGAGGTTCACAAGAATGATCCCTGGAATGAAGAACTTGTCGTATGAGGAACGGTTGAGGACTCTGGGTCTGTACTCGTTGGAGTTTAGAAGGATGAGGGGGGATCTTATTGAAACTTACAGGATACTGCGAGGCCTGGATAGAGTGGACATGGAGAGGATGTTTCCACTTGTCAGAAAAACCAGAACCAGAGGACACCATCTCAGACTAAAGGGACGATCCTTTAAAACAGAGATGAGGAGGAATTTCTTCAGCCAGAGGGTGGTGAATCTGTGGAACCCTTTGCCGCAGAAGGCTGTGGAGGCCAAATCACTGAGTGTCTTTAAGACCGAGATAGATAGGTTCTTGATTAATACGGGGATCGGCGGATTGGGGGAGAGGGCAGGAGAATGGGGATGAGAAAATATCAGCCATGATAGAATGGCGGAACAGACTCGATGGGCCGAGTGGCCTAATTCTGCTCCTATGTCTTATGGTCTTAGGGAGACAGGGAGTCTGAGGGAGACAGCCTGAGAGAGACAGAACTTGGCAGAGAGAGAGAGAGAGAGAGACAGAGCTTGGCAGAGAGAGAGACAGAGCTTGGCAGAGAGAGAGAGAGAGACAGAGCTTGGCAGAGAGCGAGAGAGAGAGAGAGAGAGACAGAGCTTGGCAGAGAGAGAGAGAGAGACAGACAGAGCTTGGCAGAGAGAGAGAGAGACAGAGCTTGGCAGAGAGAGAGAGAGAGACAGAGCTTGGCAGAGAGCGAGAGAGAGAGAGAGAGAGACAGAGCTTGGCAGAGAGAGAGAGAGAGACAGACAGAGCTTGGCAGAGAGAGAGAGAGTCAGAGCTTGGCAGAGAGAGAGAGAGTCAGAGCTTGGCAGAGAGAGAGAGCGAGAGACAGAGCTTGGCAGAGAGCGAGAGAGAGAGAGAGAGAGACAGAGCTTGGCAGAGAGAGAGAGAGAGACAGAGCTTGGCAGAGAGAGAGAGAGTCAGAGCTTGGCAGAGAGAGAGAGCGAGAGACAGAGCTTGGCAGAGAGCGAGAGAGAGAGAGAGAGAGACAGAGCTTGGCAGAGAGAGAGAGAGAGACAGAGCTTGGCAGAGAGAGAGAGAGTCAGAGCTTGGCAGAGAGAGAGAGCGAGAGACAGAGCTTGGCAGAGAGCGAGAGAGAGAGCCAGAGCTTGGCAGAGAGAGAGAGACAGAGCTTGGCAGAGAGAGAGAGAGACAGAACTTGGCAGAGAGCGCGAGAGAGAGAGAGAGAGAGACAGAGAGCGAGAGAACCAGAGCCTGAGAGAGAGAGAAACAGAGAGAGAGACAGAGAGAGAGACAGAGCCTCAGAGAGAGAGGCAGAGAGAGAGAGAGAGACAGAGCTTCAGAGAGACAGAGAGAGAGACAGACAGAGAGAGACCGAGAGAGAGAGACAGAGAGAGAGACAGACAGAGAGAGACCGAGAGAGAGAGACAGAGCCTCAGAGAGAGAGACAGAGAGAGAGAGAGACAGAGCCTCAGAGAGAGAGACAGAGAGAGAGAGAGACAGAGCTTGGCAGAGAGAGAGAGAGTCAGAGCTTGGCAGAGAGAGAGAGCGAGAGACAGAGCTTGGCAGAGAGCGAGAGAGAGAGAGACAGAGCTTGGCAGAGAGAGAGAGAGAGACAGAGCTTGGCAGAGAGCGAGAGAGTCAGAGCTTGGCAGAGAGAGAGAGCGAGAGACAGAGCTTGGCAGAGAGCGAGAGAGAGAGCCAGAGCTTGGCAGAGAGAGAGAGACAGAGCTTGGCAGAGAGAGAGAGAGAGAGACAGAACTTGGCAGAGAGCGCGAGAGAGAGAGAGAGAGAGACAGAGAGCGAGAGAACCAGAGCCTGAGAGAGAGAGAAACAGAGAGAGAGACAGAGAGAGAGACAGAGCCTCAGAGAGAGAGGCAGAGAGAGAGAGAGAGACAGAGCTTCAGAGAGACAGAGAGAGAGACAGACAGAGAGAGACCGAGAGAGAGAGACAGAGAGAGAGACAGACAGAGAGAGACCGAGAGAGAGAGACAGAGCCTCAGAGAGAGAGACAGAGAGAGAGAGAGACAGAGCCTCAGAGAGAGAGAGACAGAGAGAGAGAGACAGAGCCTCAGAGAGAGAGACAGAGAGAGAGAGAGACAGAGCCTCAGAGAGAGAGAGACAGAGAGAGAGAGACAGAGCCTCAGAGAGAGAGAGAGACAGACAGAGAGAGAGAGACAGAGCCTCAGAGAGAGAGAGACAGAGAGAGAGAGACAGAGCCTCAGAGAGAGAGACAGAGAGAGAGAGAGACAGAGCCTCAGAGAGAGTGAGACAGAGAGAGAGAGACAGAGCCTCAGAGAGACAGAGAGAGAGACAGACAGAGAGAGACCGAGAGAGAGAGACAGAGCCTCAGAGAGAGAGAGACAGAGAGAGAGAGAGAGAGCCTCAGAGAGACAGATAGAGAGACAGAGAGAGAGAGACAAACAGAGACAGGGAGATACAGCGAGGGAGAACGAGAGACAGAGAGAGGGGGAGCCCCCGAGAGAGACAGAGAGAGAGAGGCAGACATGGAGATACAGAGAGAGAGAAAAAGAGACAGATGAGGGGGAGACCTAAAAGAGATACACAGAGAGAGAGAGAGAGAGAGGGAGATAGAGAGGGAACAGAGAGAGAGAGAAACTGAGAAAGACAATCGAAACAGGCAGGGAAGGAGGGTCAGAGCAAGAGAGGGGCAAAGTGAGACATGGACAGAGAAAGAATGTCAGAGTCTGAGGGACAAAGAGAGTGCAGCTCTCCCTCAGTACTGACCCTCTGACAGTGCAGCTCTCCCTCAGTACTGACCCTCTGACAGTGCAGCTCTCCCTCAGTACTGACCCTCTGACAGTGCAGCACTCCCTCTGTACTGACCCTCTGACAGTGCGGCACTCCCTCAGTACTGACCCTCTGACAGTGCAGCTCTCCCTCAGTACTGACCCTCTGACAGTGCAGCACTCCCTCTGTACTGACCCTCTGACAGTGCAGCTCTCCCTCAGTACTGACCCTCTGACAGTGCAGCACTCCCTCAGTACTGACCCTCTGACAGTGCGGCACTCCCTCAGTACTGACCCTCTGACAGTGCGGCATTCCCTCAGTACTGACCCTCTGACAGTGCGGCACTCCCTCAGTACTGACCCTCTGACAGTGCGGCACTCCCTCGGTACTGACCCTCTGACAGGGCAGCTCTCCCTCAGTACTGTCCCTCTGACAGTGCGGCACTCCCTCAGTACTGACCCTCTGACAGTGCGGCACTCCCTCAGTACTGACCCTCTGACAGTGCGCACTCCCTCAGTACTGACCCTCTGACAGTGCAGCACTCCCTCAGTACTGACCCTCTGACAGTGCAGCACTCCCTCAGTACTGACCCTCTGACAGTGCAGCACTCCCTCCGTACTGACCCTCTGACAGTGCAGCACTCCCTCAGTACTGACCCTCTGACAGTGCAGCACTCCCTCAGTACTGACCCTCTGACAGTGTGGCACTCCCTCAGTACTGACCCTCTGACAGTGCAGCACTCCATCGGTACTGACCCTCTGACAATGCAGCGCTCCCTCAGCACTGACCCTCTGACAGTGCAGCACTCCCTCAGTACTGACCCTCTGACAGTGCAGCACTCCCTCAGTACTGACCCTCTGACAGTGCAGCACTCGCTCAGTACTGACCCTCTGACAGTGCAGCATTCGCTCAGTACTGACCCTCTGACAGTGGGGCACTCCCTCAGTACTGACCCTCTGACAGTGCGGCACTCCCTCAGTACTGACCCTCTGACAGTGCAGCACTCCCTCAGTACTGACACTCTGACAGTGCGGCACTCCCTCAGTACTGACCACCTGACAGTGCGGCACTCCCTCAGTACTGACCCTCTGACAGTGCGGCACTCCCTCAGTACTGACCCTCTGACAGTGGAGCGCTCCCTCAGTACTGACCCTCTGACAGTGCAGCATTCCCTCAGTACTGACCCTCTGACTGTGCTGCACTCCCTCAGTACTGACCCTCTGACAGTGCGGCACTCCCTCAGTACTGACCCTCTGACAGTGCGGCACTCCCTCAGTACTGACCCTCTGACAGTGCAGCTCTCCCTCAGTAGTGACCTCTGACAGTGCAGCACTCCCTCAGTACTGACCCTCTGACAGTGCGGCACTCCCTCAGTACTGACCCTCTGACAGTGCGGCACTCCTTCAGTACTGACCCTCTGACAGTGCAGCACTCCCTCAGTACTGACCTCTGACAGTGCAGCACTCCCTCAGTACTGACCCTCTGACAGTGCAGCGCTCCCTCAGTACTGACCCTCTGACAGTGCAGCACTCCCTCAGTACTGACCCTCTGACTGTGCTGCACTCCCTCAGTACTGACCCTCTGACAGTGCGGCACTCCCTCAGTACTGACCCTCTGACAGTGCGGCACTCCCTCAGTACTGACCCTCTGACAGTGCGGCACTCCCTCAGTACTGACCCTCTGACAGTGCAGCACTCCCTCAGTAGTGACCTCTGACAGTGCAGCACTCCCTCAGTACTGACCTCTGACAATGCAGCGCTCCCTCAGTACTGACCCTCTGACTGTACAGCACTCCCTCAGTACTGATCCTCTGACAGTGCGGCACTCCCTCAGTACTGACCCTCTGACAGTGCGGCACTCCCTCAGTACTGACCCTCTGACAGTGCAGCACTCCCTCAGTACTGACCCTCTGACAGTGCAGCACTCCCTCAGTACTGACATCTGACAGTGCAGCACTCCCTCAGTACTGACCCTCTGACAGAGCAGCGCTCCCTCAGTACTGACCCTCTGACAGTGCAGTATTCCCTCAGTACTGACCCTCTGACAGTGCAGCACTCCTTCAGTACGGACCCTCTGACAGTGCGGCACTCCCTCAGTACTGACCCTCTGACAGTGCAGCACTCCCTCAGTACTGACCCTCTGACAGTGCAGCACTCCCTCAGTACGGACCCTCTGACAGTGCAGCACTCCCTCAGTACTGACATCTGACAGTGCAGCACTCCCTCAGTACTGACCCTCTGACAGTGCAGCACTCCCTCAATACTGACCCTCTGACAGTGCAGCACTCCCTCAGTACTGACCCTCTGACAGTGCAGCACTCCCTCAGTACTGACTCTCTGACAGCGCAGCACTCCCTCAGTACTGACCCTCTGACAGTGCAGCACTCCCTCAGTACTGACCACCTGACAGAGCGGCACTCCCTCAGTACTGACCCTCTGACAGCGCCGCACTCCCTCAGTACTGACCCTCTGACAGTGCGGCACTCCCTCAGTACTGACCCTCTGACAGTGCGGCACTCCCTCAATACTGACCCTCTGACAGTGCAGCACTCCCTCAGTACTGACCCTCTGACAGTGCAGCACTCCCTCAGTACTGACCCTCTGACAGTGCGGCCCTCCCTCAGTACTGACCCCCTGACAGTGCGGCACTCCCTCAGTACGGACCCTCTGACAGTGCGGCACTCCCTCAGTACTGACCCTCTGACAGTGCGGCACTCCCTCAGTACTGACCCTCTGACAGTGCAGCACTCCCTCAGTACTGACCCTCTGACAGTGCGGCACTCCCTCAGTACTGACCCCCTGACAGTGCGGCACTCCCTCAGTACGGACCCCCTGACAGTGCAGCACTCCCTCAGTACTGACCCTCTGACAGAGCAGCTCTCCCTCAGTACTGACCCTCTGACAGTGCAGCGCTCCCTCAGTACTGACCCTCTGACAGTGCAGCACACCCTCAGTACTGACCCTCTGACGGTGCAGCACTCCCTTAATTACTGACCCTCTGACAGTGCGGTGCTCCCTCAGTATTGACCCTCTGACAGTGCGGCACTCCCTCAGTACTGACCCTCTGATAGTGCAGCACTCCCTCAGTACTGACCCTCTGACAGTGCAGCACTCCCTCAGTACTGACCCTCTGACAGTGCAGCACTCCCTCAGTACTGACCCTCTGACAGTGCGGCTCTCCCTCAGTCCTGACCCTCTGACAGTGTGGCTCTCCCTCAGTACTGACCCTCTGACAGTGCAGCACTCCCTCAGTACTGACCCTCTGACAGAGCAGCTCTCCCTCAGTACTGACCCTCTGACAGTGCAGTACTCCCTCAGTACTGACCCTCTGACAGTGCAGCACTCCCTCAGTACTGACCCTCTGACAGTGCAGCACTCCCTCAGTACTGACCCTCTGACAGTGCGGTGCTCCCTCAGTACTGACCCTCTGACAGTGTGGCTCTCCCTCAGTACTGACCCTCTGACAGTGCAGCACTCCCTCAGTACTGACACTCTGACAGTGCGGCACACCCTCAGTACTGACCCTCTGACAGTGCAGCACTCCCTCAGTACTGACCCTCTGACAGTGCGGCACTCCCTCAGTACTGACCCTCTGACAGTGCAGCACTCCCTCTGTACTGACCCTCTGATACTGCGGCACTCCCTCAGTACTGACCCTCTGACAGTGCAGCACTCACTCAGTACTGACCCTCTGACAGTGTGGCTCTCCCTCAGTACTGACCCTCTGACAGTGCGGCACTCCCTCAGTACTGACCCTCTGACAGTGTGGCACTCCCTCAGTACTGACCCTCTGACAGTGCAGCACTCCCTCAGTACTGACCCTCTGACAGTGCGGTGCTCCCTCAGTACTGACCCTCTGACAGTGTGGCTCTCCCTCAGTACTGACCCTCTGACAGTGCAGCACTCCCTCAGTACTGACTGCCTGACAGTGCGGCACTCCCTCAGTACTGACCCTCTGACAGTGCAGCACTCCCTCAGTACTGACCCTCTGACAGTGCAGCACTCCCTCAGTACTGACCCTCTGACAGTGCGGTGCTCCCTCAGTACTGACCCTCTGACAGTGTGGCTCTCCCTCAGTACTGACCCTCTGACAGTGCAGCACTCCCTCAGTACTGACCCTCTGACAGTGCGGCACTCCCTCAGTACTGACCCTCTGACAGTGCAGCACTCCCTCAGTACTGACCCTCTGACAGTGCGGCACTCCCTCATTACTGACCCTCTGACAGTGCAGCACTCCCTCTGTACTGACCCTCTGATACTGCGGCACTCCCTCAGTACTGACCCTCTGACAGTGCAGCACTCCCTCAGTACTGACCCTCTGACAGTGGGGCACTCCCTCAGTACTGACCCTCTGACAGTGCAGCACTCCCTCAGTACTGACCCTCTGACAGTGCGGCACTCCCTCAGTACTGACAGTGCGGCACTCCCTCAGTACTGACCCTCTGACAGTGTAGCACTCCCTCAGTACTGATTCTCTGACAGTGCAGCACTCCCTCAGTACTGACCCTCTGACAGTGCAGCATTCCCTCAGTACTGACCCTCTGACTGTGCTGCACTCCCTCAGTACTGACCCTCTGACAGTGCGGCACTCCCTCAGTACTGACCCTCTGACAGTACAGCGCTCCCTCAGTACTGACCCTCTGACAGTGCGGCACTCCCTCAGTACTGACCCTCTGACTGTGCTGCACTCCCTCAGTACTGACCCTCTGACAGTGCAGCTCTCCCTCAGTACTGACCCTCTGACAGTGCGGCACTCCCTCAGTGCTGACCCTCTGAGAGTGCGGCACTCCCTCAGTACTGACCCTCTGACAGTGCAGCTCTCCCACAGTACTGACCCTCTGACAGTGCAGCACTCCATCAGTACTGACCCTCTGACAGCGCGGCACTCCCTCATTACTGACCCTCTGACAGTGCAGCACTCCCTCTGTACTGACCCTCTGATACTGCGGCACTCCCTCAGTACTGACCCTCTGACAGTGCAGCACTCCCTCAGTACTGACCCTCTGACAGTGGGGCACTCCCTCAGTACTGACCCTCTGACAGTGCAGCACTCCCTCAGTACTGACCCTCTGACAGTGCGGCACTCCCTCAGTACTGACAGTGCGGCACTCCCTCAGTACTGACCCTCTGACAGTGCGGCACTCCCTCAGTACTGACCCTCTGACAGTGCGTCAATCCCTCAGTACTGACCCTCTGACAGTGTAGCACTCCCTCAGTACTGATTCTCTGACAGTGCAGCACTCCCTCAGTACTGACCCTCTGACAGTGCAGCATTCCCTCAGTACTGACCCTCTGACTGTGCTGCACTCCCTCAGTACTGACCCTCTGACAGTGCGGCACTCCCTCAGTACTGACCCTCTGACAGTACAGCGCTCCCTCAGTACTGACCCTCTGACAGTGCGGCACTCCCTCAGTACTGACCCTCTGACTGTGCGGCACTCCCTCAGTACTGACCCTCTGACAGTGCAGCTCTCCCTCAGCACTGACCCTCTGACAGTGCGGCACTCCCTCAGTGCTGACCCTCTGAGAGTGCGGCACTCCCTCAGTACTGACCCTCTGACAGTGCAGCTCTCCCACAGTACTGACCCTCTGACAGTGCAGCACTCCATCAGTACTGACCCTCTGACAGCGCGGCACTCCTTCAGTACTGACCCTCTGACAGTGCAGCACTCCCTCAGTACTGACTCTCTGACAGTGCAGCACTCCCTCAGTACTGACCCTCTGACAGTGCAGCACTCCCTCAGTACTGACTTTCTGACAGTGCAGCACTCCCTCAGTACTGACCCTCTGACAGTGCAGCACGCCCTCAGTACTGACCCTCTGACAGTGCAGCACTCCCTCAGTACTGACCCTCTGACAGTGCAGCACTCCCTCAGTACTGACCCTCTGACAGTGCAGCACTCCCTCAGTACTGACCCTCTGACAGTGGGGCACTCCCTCAGTACTGACCCTCTGACAGTGCAGCACTCCCTCAGTACTGACCCTCTGACAGTGCGGCACTCCCTCAGTACTGACCACCTGACAGTGCGGCACTCCCTCAGTACTGACCCTCTGACAGTGCGGCACTCCATCAGTACTGACCCTCTGACAGTGTAGCGCTCCCTCAGTACTGACCCTCTGACAGTGCGTCAATCCCTCAGTACTGACCCTCTGACAGTGTAGCACTCCCTCAGTACTGACCCTCTGACAGAGCAGCTCTCCCTCAGTACTGACCCTCTGACAGTGCAGTACTCCCTCAGTACTGACCCTCTGACAGTGCAGCACTCCCTCAGTACTGACCCTCTGACAGTGTAGCGCTCCCTCAGTACTGACCCTCTGACAGTGCGTCAATCCCTCAGTACTGACCCTCTGACAGTGTAGCACTCCCTCAGTACTGACCCTCTGACAGAGCAGCTCTCCCTCAGTACTGACCCTCTGACAGTGCAGTACTCCCTCAGTACTGACCCTCTGACAGTGCAGCACTCCCTCAGTACTGACCCTCTGACAGTGCAGCACTCCCTCAGTACTGACCCTCTGACAGTGCGGCACACCCTCAGTACTGACCCTCTGACAGTGCAGCACTCCCTCAGTACTGACCCTCTGACAGTGCGGCACTCCCTCAGTACTGACCCTCTGACAGTGCAGCACTCCCTCTGTACTGACCCTCTGATACTGCGGCACTCCCTCAGTACTGACCCTCTGACAGTGCAGCACTCACTCAGTACTGACCCTCTGACAGTGTGGCTCTCCCTCAGTACTGACCCTCTGACAGTGCGGCACTCCCTCAGTACTGACCCTCTGACAGTGTGGCACTCCCTCAGTACTGACCCTCTGACAGTGCAGCACTCCCTCAGTACTGACCCTCTGACAGTGCGGTGCTCCCTCAGTACTGACCCTCTGACAGTGTGGCTCTCCCTCAGTACTGACCCTCTGACAGTGCAGCACTCCCTCAGTACTGACTGCCTGACAGTGCGGCACTCCCTCAGTACTGACCCTCTGACAGTGCAGCACTCCCTCAGTACTGACCCTCTGACAGTGCAGCACTCCCTCAGTACTGACCCTCTGACAGTGCGGTGCTCCCTCAGTACTGACCCTCTGACAGTGTGGCTCTCCCTCAGTACTGACCCTCTGACAGTGCAGCACTCCCTCAGTACTGACCCTCTGACAGTGCGGCACTCCCTCAGTACTGACCCTCTGACAGTGCAGCACTCCCTCAGTACTGACCCTCTGACAGTGCGGCACTCCCTCATTACTGACCCTCTGACAGTGCAGCACTCCCTCTGTACTGACCCTCTGATACTGCGGCACTCCCTCAGTACTGACCCTCTGACAGTGCAGCACTCCCTCAGTACTGACCCTCTGACAGTGGGGCACTCCCTCAGTACTGACCCTCTGACAGTGCAGCACTCCCTCAGTACTGACCCTCTGACAGTGCGGCACTCCCTCAGTACTGACAGTGCGGCACTCCCTCAGTACTGACCCTCTGACAGTGTAGCACTCCCTCAGTACTGATTCTCTGACAGTGCAGCACTCCCTCAGTACTGACCCTCTGACAGTGCAGCATTCCCTCAGTACTGACCCTCTGACTGTGCTGCACTCCCTCAGTACTGACCCTCTGACAGTGCGGCACTCCCTCAGTACTGACCCTCTGACAGTACAGCGCTCCCTCAGTACTGACCCTCTGACAGTGCGGCACTCCCTCAGTACTGACCCTCTGACTGTGCTGCACTCCCTCAGTACTGACCCTCTGACAGTGTAGCTCTCCCTCAGTACTGACCCTCTGACAGTGCGGCACTCCCTCAGTGCTGACCCTCTGAGAGTGCGGCACTCCCTCAGTACTGACCCTCTGACAGTGCAGCTCTCCCACAGTACTGACCCTCTGACAGTGCAGCACTCCATCAGTACTGACCCTCTGACAGCGCGGCACTCCCTCATTACTGACCCTCTGACAGTGCAGCACTCCCTCTGTACTGACCCTCTGATACTGCGGCACTCCCTCAGTACTGACCCTCTGACAGTGCAGCACTCCCTCAGTACTGACCCTCTGACAGTGGGGCACTCCCTCAGTACTGACCCTCTGACAGTGCAGCACTCCCTCAGTACTGACCCTCTGACAGTGCGGCACTCCCTCAGTACTGACAGTGCGGCACTCCCTCAGTACTGACCCTCTGACAGTGCGGCACTCCCTCAGTACTGACCCTCTGACAGTGCGTCAATCCCTCAGTACTGACCCTCTGACAGTGTAGCACTCCCTCAGTACTGATTCTCTGACAGTGCAGCACTCCCTCAGTACTGACCCTCTGACAGTGCAGCATTCCCTCAGTACTGACCCTCTGACTGTGCTGCACTCCCTCAGTACTGACCCTCTGACAGTGCGGCACTCCCTCAGTACTGACCCTCTGACAGTACAGCGCTCCCTCAGTACTGACCCTCTGACAGTGCGGCACTCCCTCAGTACTGACCCTCTGACTGTGCGGCACTCCCTCAGTACTGACCCTCTGACAGTGCAGCTCTCCCTCAGCACTGACCCTCTGACAGTGCGGCACTCCCTCAGTGCTGACCCTCTGAGAGTGCGGCACTCCCTCAGTACTGACCCTCTGACAGTGCAGCTCTCCCACAGTACTGACCCTCTGACAGTGCAGCACTCCATCAGTACTGACCCTCTGACAGCGCGGCACTCCTTCAGTACTGACCCTCTGACAGTGCAGCACTCCCTCAGTACTGACTCTCTGACAGTGCAGCACTCCCTCAGTACTGACCCTCTGACAGTGCAGCACTCCCTCAGTACTGACTTTCTGACAGTGCAGCACTCCCTCAGTACTGACCCTCTGACAGTGCAGCACGCCCTCAGTACTGACCCTCTGACAGTGCAGCACTCCCTCAGTACTGACCCTCTGACAGTGCAGCACTCCCTCAGTACTGACCCTCTGACAGTGCAGCACTCCCTCAGTACTGACCCTCTGACAGTGGGGCACTCCCTCAGTACTGACCCTCTGACAGTGCAGCACTCCCTCAGTACTGACCCTCTGACAGTGCGGCACTCCCTCAGTACTGACCACCTGACAGTGCGGCACTCCCTCAGTACTGACCCTCTGACAGTGCGGCACTCCATCAGTACTGACCCTCTGACAGTGTAGCGCTCCCTCAGTACTGACCCTCTGACAGTGCGTCAATCCCTCAGTACTGACCCTCTGACAGTGTAGCACTCCCTCAGTACTGATTCTCTGACAGTGCAGCACTCCCTCAGTACTGACCCTCTGACAGTGCAGCATTCCCTCAGTACTGACCCTCTGACTGTGCTGCACTCCCTCAGTACTGACCCTCTGACAGTGCAGCACTCCCTCAGTACTGACCCTCTGACAGTGCGGCTCTCCCTCAGTACTGACCCTCTGACAGTGCAGCACTCCCTCAGTACTGACCCTCTGACAGTGCGGCTCTCCCTCAGTACTGACCCTCTGACAGTGCAGCACTCCCTCAGTACTGACCCTCTGACAGTGCGGCACTCCCTCAGTACTGACCCTCTGACAGTGCAGCATTCTCTCAGTACTGACCCTCTGACTGTGCTGCACTCCCTCAGTACTGACCCTCTGACAGTGCGGCACTCCCTCAGTACTGACCCTCTGACAGTACAGCGCTCCCTCAGTACTGACCCTCTGACAGTGCGGCACTCCCTCAGTACTGACCCTCTGACTGTGCGGCACTCCCTCAGTACTGACCCTCTGACAGTGCAGCTCTCCCTCAGTACTGACCCTCTGACAGTGCGGCACTCCCTCAGCACTGACCCTCTGACAGTGCGGCACTCCCTCAGTGCTGACCCTCTGAGAGTGCGGCACTCCCTCAGTACTGACCCTCTGACAGTGCAGCTCTCCCACAGTACTGACCCTCTGACAGTGCAGCACTCCCTCAGTACTGACCCTCTGACAGCGCGGCACTCCCTCAGTACTGACCCTCTGACAGTGCGGCACTCCTTCAGTACTGACCCTCTGACAGTGCAGCACTCCCTCAGTACTGACTCTCTGACAGTGCAGCACTCCCTCAGTACTGACCCTCTGACAGTGCAGCACTCCCTCAGTACTGACTTTCTGACAGTGCAGCACTCCCTCATTACTGACCCTCTGACAGTGCAGCACTCCCTCAGTACTGACCCTCTGACAGTGCAGCACTCCCTCAGTACTGACCCTCTGACAGAGCAGCACTCCCTCAGTACTGACCCTCTGACAGTGCAGCAATCCCTCAGTACTGACCCTCTGACAGTGCAGCACTCCCTCAGTACTGACCCTCCGACAGTGCGGCACTCCCTCAGTACTGACCCTCCGACAGTGCAGCACTCCCTCAGTACTGACCCTCTGACAGTGTAGCACTCCCTCAGTACTGACCCTCTGACAGTGTAGCACTCCCTCAGTACTGACCCTCTGACAGTGCAGCACTCCCTCAGTACTGACACTCTGACAGTGCGGCTCTCCCTCAGTACTGACCCTCTGACAGTGCAGCACTCCCTCAGTACTGACCCTCTGACAGTGCAGCTCTCCCTCAGTACTGACCCTCTGACAGTGCAGCACTCCCTCAGTACTGACCCTCTGACAGTGCAGCACTCCCTCAGTACTGACACTCTGACAGTGCATCACTCCCTCAGTACTGACCCTCTGACAGTGCGGCAATCCCTCAATATCAAAGCAATATGTTCACCATTCAGCCCCTTATGTGAGCATTGTCTCTCCGTTTGAGCAATGTACTTCATGTGGCAGCCCATTCCATCTCCGTAACCTTGCACATTATTCTTTCACAGATTGCAATCCAGTTCCGGATAGTATATTCCAGACCCGGACCTCTAAATGCGTGAAAAACCTTTCCTGATGCATGTTCGAAATGCAGCCTGGTGAGGATCACACACTGACCTGTGTTTGCGAAGGAGTTGCCCTCTCACTGGTTCCACTGTGTGCAGGCTCTTGGAGAGAATGTTCAAAAACAACACCCAGCTTGATATCGCCGTCTCCAGAAGCTGCCTCTGCGAAGAGACGACAGTGAGTTAGCAGGGAGGCACCCGCTTTCCACGCACCCTATCGAGCATGAAGCACGAGTCTGGGAGCAGATCAGTTTACAGATCTGTCTTCAACACCGTGTCACAATTCTGATCAGTCAGGGAAGGTAGGGGGTCCGAGCATGCAGCCCCATGGCCAGAAAACCAAGCTAGCCCAGACAGTGGCCACCCAGAGTCCCGGTGTCACTGCGCACAGCCACTATTGGTTCAGGGTCAGGCTCACTCACTGTGTAACTGTACAGAGTCACTGTTTATTCAGGGTCAGGGTCACTCACTGTGTAACTGTACAGAGTCACTGTTTATTCAGGGTCAGGGTCACTCACTGTGTAACTGTACAGAGTCACTGTTTATTCAGGGTCAGGGTCACTCACTGTGTAACTGTACAGAGTCACTGTTTATTCAGGGTGAGGATCACTCACTGTGTAACTACGGAGTCACTGTTTATTCAGGGTGAGGATCACTCACTGTGTAACTGTACAGAGTCACTGTTTATTCAGCAGGGTGAGGACCACTCACTGTGTAACTGTACAGAGTCACTGTTTATTCAGGGTGAGGATCACTCACTGTGTAACTGTACAGAGTCACTGTTTATTCAGGGTCAGGGTCACTCACTGTGTAACTGTACAGAGTCACTGTTTATTCAGGGTCAGGGTCACTCACTGTGTAACTGTGCAGAGTCACTGTTTATTCAGCAGGGTGAGGATCACTCACTGTGTAACTGTGCAGAGTCACTGTTTATTCAGCAGGGTGAGGATCACTCACTGTGTAACTGTGCAGAGTCACTGTTTATTCAGCAGGGTGAGGATCACTCACTGTGTAACTGTACAGAGTCACTGTTTATTCAGCAGGGTGAGGATCACTCACTGTGTAACTGTACAGAGTCACTGTTTATTCAGGGTGAGGATCACTCACTGTGTAACTGTACAGAGTCACTGTTTATTCAGGGTGAGGATCACTCACTGTGTAACTGTACAGAGTCACTGTTTATTCAGCAGGGTGAGGATCACTCACTGTGTAACTGTACAGAGTCACTGTTTATTCAGCAGGGTGAGGATCACTCACTGTGTAACTGTACAGAGTCACTGTTTATTCAGGGTGAGGATCACTCACTGTGTAACTGTACAGAGTCACTGTTTATTCTGGGTGAGGGTCACTCACTGTGTAACTGTGCAGAGTCACTGTTTATTCAGCAGGGTGAGGATCACTCACTGTGTAACTGTACAGAGTCACTGTTTATTCAGGGTGAGGATCACTCACTGTGTAACTGTACAGAGTCACTGTTTATTCAGGGTGAGGATCACTCACTGTGTAACTGTAGAGTCACTGTTTATTCAGCAGGGTGAGGGTCACTCACTGTGTAACTGTACAGAGTCACTGTTTATTCAGGGTGAGGGTCACTCACTGTGTAACTGTACAGAGTCACTGTTTATTCAGCAGGGTGAGGGTCACTCACTGTGTAACTGTACAGAGTCACTGTTTATTCAGGGTGAGGATCACTCACTGTGTAACTGTACAGAGTCACTGTTTATTCAGCAGGGTGAGGATCACTCACTGTGTAACTGTACAGAGTCACTGTTTATTCAGGGTCAGGGTCACTCACTGTGTAACTGTACAGAGTCACTGTTTATTCAGGGTCAGGGTCACTCACTGTGTAACTGTACAGAGTCACTGTTTATTCAGCAGGGTGAGGATCACTCACTGTGTAACTGTACAGAGTCACTGTTTATTCAGGGTGAGGGTCACTCACTGTGTAACTGTACAGAGTCACTGTTTATTCAGGGTCAGGGTCACTCACTGTGTAACTGTACAGAGTCACTGTTTATTCAGGGTCAGGGTCACTCACTGTGTAACTGTACAGAGTCACTGTTTATTCAGGGTCAGGGTCACTCACTGTGTAACTGTACAGAGTCACTGTTTATTCAGCAGGGTGAGGATCACTCACTGTGTAACTGTACAGAGTCACTGTTTATTCAGGGTCAGGGTCACTCACTGTGCAACTGTACAGAGTCACTGTTTATTCAGCAGGGTGAGGGTCACTCACTGTGTAACTGTACAGAGTCACTGTTTATTCAGCAGGCTGAGGGTCACTCACTGTGTAACTGTGCAGAGTCACTGTTTATTCAGCAGGGTGAGGATCACTCACTGTGTAACTGTACAGAGTCACTGTTTATTCAGCAGGGTCAGGGTCACTCACTGTGTAACTGTACAGAGTCACTGTTTATTCAGGGTCAGGGTCACTCACTGTGTAACTGTACAGAGTCACTGTTTATTCAGCAGGGTGAGGATCACTCACTGTGTAACTGTACAGAGTCACTGTTTATTCAGGGTCAGGGTCACTCACTGTGTAACTGTACAGAGTCACTGTTTATTCAGGGTCAGGGTCACTCACTGTGTAACTGTACAGAGTCACTGTTTATTCAGGGTGAGGATCACTCACTGTGTAACTGTACAGAGTCACTGTTTATTCAGCAGGGTGAGGGTCACTCACTGTGTAACTGTACAGAGTCACTGTTTATTCAGCAGGGTGAGGATCACTCACTGTGTAACTGTACAGAGTCACTGTTTATTCAGGGTCAGGGTCACTCACTGTGTAACTGTACAGAGTCACTGTTTATTCAGGGTCAGGGTCACTCACTGTGTAACTGTACAGAGTCACTGTTTATTCAGGGTGAGGATCACTCACTGTGTAACTGTACAGAGTCACTGTTTATTCAGGGTGAGGGTCACTCACTGTGTAACTGTACAGAGTCACTGTTTATTCAGGGTCAGGGTCACTCACTGTGTAACTGTACAGAGTCACTGTTTATTCAGGGTGAGGATCACTCACTGTGTAACTGTACAGAGTCACTGTTTATTCAGCAGGGTGAGGGTCACTCACTGTGTAACTGTACAGAGTCACTGTTTATTCAGGGTGAGGGTCACTCACTGTGTAACTGTACAGAGTCACTGTTTATTCAGGGTCAGGGTCACTCACTGTGTAACTGTACAGAGTCACTGTTTATTCAGGGTCAGGGTCACTCACTGTGTAACTGTACAGAGTCACTGTTTATTCAGGGTCAGGGTCACTCACTGTGTAACTGTGCAGAGTCACTGTTTATTCAGCAGGGTCAGGGTCACTCACTGTGTAACTGTACAGAGTCACTGTTTATTCAGCAGGGTGAGGATCACTCACTGTGTAACTGTGCAGTCACTGTTTATTCAGCAGGGTGAGGATCACTCACTGTGTAACTGTACAGAGTCACCGTTTATTCAGGGTCAGGTCACTCACTGTGTAACTGTACAGAGTCACTGTTTATTCAGCAGGGTGAGGATCACTGACTGTGTAACTGTACAGAGTCACTGTTTATTCAGCAGGGTGAGGATCACTCACTGTGTCACTGTACAGAGTCACTGTTTATTCAGCAGGGTGAGGATCACTCACTGTGTAACTGTATAGAGTCACTGTTTATTCAGCAGGGTGACGATCACTCACTGTGTAACTGTACAGAGTCACTGTTTATTCAGGGTGATGATCACTCACTGTGTAACTGTACAGAGTCACTGTTTATTCAGGGTGAGGATCACTCACTGTGTAACTGTGCAGAGTCACTGTTTATTCAGGGTCAGGTCACTCACTGTGTAACTGTACAGAGTCACTGTTTATTCAGCAGGGTGAGGATCACTGACTGTGTAACTGTACAGAGTCACTGTTTATTCAGCAGGGTGAGGATCACTCACTGTGTCACTGTACAGAGTCACTGTTTATTCAGCAGGGTGAGGATCACTCACTGTGTAACTGTATAGAGTCACTGTTTATTCAGCAGGGTGACGATCACTCACTGTGTAACTGTACAGAGTCACTGTTTATTCAGGGTGATGATCACTCACTGTGTAACTGTACAGAGTCACTGTTTATTCAGGGTGAGGATCACTCACTGTGTAACTGTATAGAGTCACTGTTTATTCAGCAGGATGAGGGTCACTCACTGTGTAACTGTACAGAGTCACTGTTTATTCAGGGTGAGGGTCACTCACTGTGTAACTGTACAGAGTCACTGTTTATTCAGGGTGAGGATCACTCACTGTGTAACTGTACAGTGTCAGTGTTTATTCAGCAGGATGAGGATCACTCACTGTGTAACTGTACAGAGTCACTGTTTATTCAGGGTGAGGATCACTCACTGTGTAACTGTACAGAGTCACTGTTTATTCAGCAGGATGAGGATCACTCACTGTGTAACTGTACAGAGTCACTGTTTATTCAGGGTGAGGATCACTCACTGTGTAACTGTACAGAGTCACTGTTTATTCAGGGTGAGGATCACTCACTGTGTAACTGTACAGAGTCACTGTTTATTCAACAGGGTGAGGATCACTCACTGTGTAACTGTACAGAGTCACTGTTTATTCAGCAGGGTGAGGATCACTCACTGTGTAACTGTACAGAGTCACTGTTTATTCAGCAGGGTGAGGATCACTCACTGTGTAACTGTACAGAGTCACTGTTTATTCAGGGTCAGGGTCACTCACTGTGTAACTGTACAGAGTCACTGTTTATTCAGGGTCAGGGTCACTCACTGTGTAACTTTACAGAGTCACTGTTTATTCAGGGTGAGGATCACTCACTGTGTAACTGTACAGAGTCACTGTTTATTCAGCAGGATGAGGGTCACTCACTGTGTAACTGTACAGAGTCACTGTTTATTCAGCAGGATGAGGGTCACTCACTGTGTAACTGTACAGAGTCACTGTTTATTCAGGGTGATGATCACTCACTGTGTAACTGTACAGAGTCACTGTTTATTCAGGGTCAGGATCACTCACTGTGTAACTGTACAGAGTCACTGTTTATTCAGCAGGGTGAGGATCACTCACTGTGTAACTGTACAGAGTCACTGTTTATTCAGGGTGAGGGTCACTCACTGTGTAACTGTACAGAGTCACTGTTTATTCAGGGTGATGATCACTCACTGTGTAACTGTACAGAGTCACTGTTTATTCAGGGTCAGGATCACTCACTGTGTAACTGTACAGAGTCACTGTTTATTCAGCAGGGTGAGGATCACTCACTGTGTAACTGTACAGAGTCACTGTTTATTCAGGGTCAGGGTCACTCACTGTGTAACTGTACAGAGTCACTGTTTATTCAGGGTGAGGATCACTCTGTGTAACTGTACAGAGTCACTGTTTATTCAGCAGGATGAGGGTCACTCACTGTGTAACTGTACAGAGTCACTGTTTATTCAGCAGGGTGAGGATCACTCACTGTGTAACTGTACAGAGTCACTGTTTATTCAGGGTCAGGGTCACTCACTGTGTAACTGTACAGAGTCACTGTTTATTCAGCAGGGTGAGGATCACTCACTGTGTAACTGTACAGAGTCACTGTTTATTCAGGGTGATGATCACTCACTGTGTAACTGTACAGAGTCACTGTTTATTCAGCAGGGTGAGGATCACTCACTGTGTAACTGTACAGAGTCTCTGTTTATTCAGGGTGACGGTCACTCACTGTGTAACTGTACAGAGTCACTGTTTATTCAGCAGGATGAGGGTCACTCACTGTGTAACTGTACAGAGTCACTGTTTATTCAGCAGGGTGACGATCACTCACTGGGTAACTGTACAGAGTCACTGTTTATTCAGCAGGGTGAGGATCACTCACTGTGTAACTGTACAGAGTCACCGTTTATTCAGGGTGAGGGTCACTCACTGTGTAACTGTACAGAGTCACTGTTTATTCAGCAGGGTGAGGGTCACTCACTGTGTAACTGTACAGAGTCACTGTTTATTCAGCAGGGTGAGGATCACTCACTGTGTAACTGTACAGAGTCACCGTTTATTCAGGGTCAGGGTCACTCACTGTGTAACTGTGCAGTCACTGTTTATTCAGCAGGGTCAGGGTCACTCACTGTGTAACTGTACAGAGTCACTGTTTATTCAGCAGGGTGAGGATCACTCACTGTGTAACTGTGCAGTCACTGTTTATTCAGCAGGGTCAGGGTCACTCACTGTGTAACTGTACAGAGTCACCGTTTATTCAGGGTCAGGTCACTCACTGTGTAACTGTACAGAGTCACTGTTTATTCAGCAGGGTGAGGATCACTGACTGTGTAACTGTACAGAGTCACTGTTTATTCAGCAGGGTGAGGATCACTCACTGTGTCACTGTACAGAGTCACTGTTTATTCAGCAGGGTGAGGATCACTCACTGTGTAACTGTGCAGTCACTGTTTATTCAGCAGGGTGAGGATCACTCACTGTGTAACTGTACAGAGTCACTGTTTATTCAGCAGGGTGAGGGTCACTCACTGTGTAACTGTACAGAGTCACTGTTTATTCAGCAGGGTGAGGGTCACTCACTGTGTAACTGTACAGAGTCACTGTTTATTCAGCAGGGTGAGGATCACTCACTGTGTAACTGTACAGAGTCACCGTTTATTCAGGGTCAGGGTCACTCACTGTGTAACTGTACAGAGTCACTGTTTATTCAGCAGGGTGAGGATCACTCACTGTGTAACTGTACAGAGACACTGTTTATTCAGCAGGGTGAGGATCACTCACTGTGTAACTGTACAGAGTCACTGTTTATTCAGGGTGAGGATCACTCACTGTGTAACTGTACAGAGTCACTGTTTATTCAGGGTCAGGGTCACTCACTGTGTAACTGTACAGAGTCACTGTTTATTCAGGGTCAGGGTCACTCACTGTGTAACTGTACAGAGTCGCTGTTTATTCAGGGTGATGATCACTCACTGTGTAACTGTACAGAGTCACTGTTTATTCAGGGTGATGATCACTCACTGTGTAACTGTACAGAGTCACTGTTTATTCAGCAGGGTGAGGATCACTCACTGTGTAACTGTGCAGAGTCACTGTTTATTCAGCAGGGTGAGGGTCACTCACTGTGTAACTGTACAGAGTCACTGTTTATTCAGCAGGGTGAGGATCACTCACTGTGTAACTGTACAGAGTCACTGTTTATTCAGCAGGGTGAGGATCACTCACTGTGTAACTGTACAGAGTCACTGTTTATTCAGCAGGGTGAGGATCACTCGCTGTGTAACTGTACAGAGTCACTGTTTATTCAGCAGGGTGAGGATCACTCACTGTGTAACTGTACAGAGTCACTGTTTATTCAGGGTGAGGATCACTCACTGTGTAACTGTACAGAGTCACTGTTTATTCAGGGTGAGGGTCACTCACTGTGTAACTGTACAGAGTCACTGTTTATTCAGGGTGAGAATCACTCACTGTGTAACTGTACAGAGTCACTGTTTATTCAGGGTGAGGATCACTCACTGTGTAACTGTACAGAGTCACTGTTTATTCAGCAGGGTGAGGGTCACTCACTGTAAATGTACAGAGTCACTGTTTATTCAGGGTGAGGATCACTCACTGTGTAACTGTACAGAGTCACTGTTTATTCAGGGTGAGGATCACTCACTGTGTAACTGTACAGAGTCACTGTTTATTCAGGGTGATGATCACTCACTGTGTAACTGTACAGAGTCACTGTTTATTCAGCAGGGTGAGGATCACTCACTGTGTAACTGTACAGAGTCACTGTTTATTCAGCAGGGTGAGGATCACTCACTGTGTAACTGTGCAGTCACTGTTTATTCAGGGTGATGATCACTCACTGTGTAACTGTAGAGTCACTGTTTATTCAGCAGGGTGAGGATCACTCACTGTGTAACTGTACAGAGTCACTGTTTATTCAGGGTCAGGGTCACTCACTGTGTAACTGTACAGAGTCACTGTTTATTCAGCAGGGTGAGGATCACTCACTGTGTAACTGTACAGAGTCACTGTTTATTCAGCAGGGTGAGGATCACTCACTGTGTAACTGTACAGAGTCACTGTTTATTCAGGGTCAGGGTCACTCACTGTGTAACTGTACAGAGTCACTGTTTATTCAGGGTCAGGGTCACTCACTGTGTAACTGTACAGAGTCACTGTTTATTCAGGGTCAGGGTCACTCACTGTGTAACTGTACAGAGTCACTGTTTATTCAGGGTGAGGATCACTCACTGTGTAACTGTACAGAGTCACTGTTTATTCAGCAGGGTGAGGATCACTCACTGTGTAACTGTGCAGAGTCACTGTTTATTCAGCAGGGTGAGGATCACTCACTGTGTAACTGTGCAGTCACTGTTTATTCAGCAGGGTGAGGATCACTCACTGTGTAACTGTGCAGAGTCACTGTTTATTCAGGGTCAGGGTCACTCACTGTGTAACTGTACAGAGTCACTGTTTATTCAGGGTGAGGATCACTCACTGTGTAACTGTACAGAGTCACTGTTTATTCAGCAGGGTGAGGATCACTCACTGTGTAACTGTACAGTCACTGTTTATTCAGCAGGGCGAGGATCACTCACTGTGTAACTGTACAGAGTCACTGTTTATTCAGCAGGGTGAGGGTCACTCACTGTGTAACTGTACAGAGACACTGTTTATTCAGGGTCAGGGTCACTCACTGTGTAACTGTACAGAGTCACTGTTTATTCAGCAGGGTGAGGGTCACTCACTGTGTAACTGTACAGAGACACTGTTTATTCAGGGTCAGGGTCACTCACTGTAACTGTACAGAGTCACTGTTTATTCAGCAGGGCGAGGATCACTCACTGTGTAACTGTGCAGAGTCACTGTTTATTCAGCAGGGTGAGGGTCACTCACTGTGTAACTGTACAGAGACACTGTTTATTCAGGGTCAGGGTCACTCACTGTGTAACTGTACAGAGTCACTGTTTATTCAGGGTCAGGGTCACTCACTGTGTAACTGTACAGAATCACTGTTTATTCAGCAGGGTGAGAATCACTCACTGTGTAACTGTACAGAGTCACTGTTTATTCAGCAGGGTGAGGATCACTCACTGTGTAACTGTACAGAGTCACTGTTTCTTCAGCAGGATGAGGATCACTCACTGTGTAACTGTACAGAGTCACTGTTTATTCAGGGTGAGGGTCACTCACTGTGTAACTGTACAGAGTCACTGTTTATTCAGGGTCAGGGTCACTCACTGTGTAACTGTGCAGAGTCACTGTTTATTCAGGGTGAGGATCACTCACTGTGTAACTGTACAGAGTCACTGTTTATTCAGCAGGGTGAGGATCACTCACTGTGTAACTGTACAGAGTCACTGTTTATTCAGCAGGGTGAGGATCACTCACTGTGTAACTGTACAGAGTCACTGTTTATTCAGCAGAGTGAGGATCACTCACTGTAACTGTACAGAGTCACTGTTTATTCAGGGTCAGGGTCACTCACTGTGTAACTGTACAGAGTCACTGTTTATTCAGGGTCAGGGTCACTCACTGTGTAACTGTACAGAGTCACTGTTTATTCAGCAGGGTGAGGATCACTCACTGTGTAACTGTACAGAGTCACTGTTTCTTCAGCAGGATGAGGATCACTCACTGTGTAACTGTACAGAGTCACTGTTTATTCAGCAGGGTGAGGACCACTCACTGTGTAACTGTACAGAGTCACTGTTTATTCAGGGTGAGGATCACTCACTGTGTAACTGTAGAGTCACTGTTTATTCAGCAGGGTGAGGGTCACTCACTGTGTAACTGTACAGAGTCACTGTTTATTCAGGGTGAGGATCACTCACTGTGTAACTGTATAGAGTCACTGTTTATTCAGCAGGATGAGGGTCACTCACTGTGTAACTGTACAGAGTCACTGTTTATTCAGGGTGAGGGTCACTCACTGTGTAACTGTACAGAGTCACTGTTTATTCAGGGTGAGGATCACTCACTGTGTAACTGTACAGTGTCAGTGTTTATTCAGCAGGATGAGGATCACTCACTGTGTAACTGTACAGAGTCACTGTTTATTCAGGGTGAGGATCACTCACTGTGTAACTGTACAGAGTCACTGTTTATTCAGCAGGATGAGGATCACTCACTGTGTAACTGTACAGAGTCACTGTTTATTCAGGGTGAGGATCACTCACTGTGTAACTGTACAGAGTCACTGTTTATTCAGGGTGAGGATCACTCACTGTGTAACTGTACAGAGTCACTGTTTATTCAACAGGGTGAGGATCACTCACTGTGTAACTGTACAGAGTCACTGTTTATTCAGCAGGGTGAGGATCACTCACTGTGTAACTGTACAGAGTCACTGTTTATTCAGCAGGGTGAGGATCACTCACTGTGTAACTGTACAGAGTCACTGTTTATTCAGGGTCAGGGTCACTCACTGTGTAACTGTACAGAGTCACTGTTTATTCAGGGTCAGGGTCACTCACTGTGTAACTTTACAGAGTCACTGTTTATTCAGGGTGAGGATCACTCACTGTGTAACTGTACAGAGTCACTGTTTATTCAGCAGGATGAGGGTCACTCACTGTGTAACTGTACAGAGTCACTGTTTATTCAGCAGGATGAGGGTCACTCACTGTGTAACTGTACAGAGTCACTGTTTATTCAGGGTGATGATCACTCACTGTGTAACTGTACAGAGTCACTGTTTATTCAGGGTCAGGATCACTCACTGTGTAACTGTACAGAGTCACTGTTTATTCAGCAGGGTGAGGATCACTCACTGTGTAACTGTACAGAGTCACTGTTTATTCAGGGTGAGGGTCACTCACTGTGTAACTGTACAGAGTCACTGTTTATTCAGGGTGATGATCACTCACTGTGTAACTGTACAGAGTCACTGTTTATTCAGGGTCAGGATCACTCACTGTGTAACTGTACAGAGTCACTGTTTATTCAGCAGGGTGAGGATCACTCACTGTGTAACTGTACAGAGTCACTGTTTATTCAGGGTCAGGGTCACTCACTGTGTAACTGTACAGAGTCACTGTTTATTCAGGGTGAGGATCACTCTGTGTAACTGTACAGAGTCACTGTTTATTCAGCAGGATGAGGGTCACTCACTGTGTAACTGTACAGAGTCACTGTTTATTCAGCAGGGTGAGGATCACTCACTGTGTAACTGTACAGAGTCACTGTTTATTCAGGGTCAGGGTCACTCACTGTGTAACTGTACAGAGTCACTGTTTATTCAGCAGGGTGAGGATCACTCACTGTGTAACTGTACAGAGTCACTGTTTATTCAGGGTGATGATCACTCACTGTGTAACTGTACAGAGTCACTGTTTATTCAGCAGGGTGAGGATCACTCACTGTGTAACTGTACAGAGTCTCTGTTTATTCAGGGTGACGGTCACTCACTGTGTAACTGTACAGAGTCACTGTTTATTCAGCAGGATGAGGGTCACTCACTGTGTAACTGTACAGAGTCACTGTTTATTCAGCAGGGTGACGATCACTCACTGGGTAACTGTACAGAGTCACTGTTTATTCAGCAGGGTGAGGATCACTCACTGTGTAACTGTACAGAGTCACCGTTTATTCAGGGTGAGGGTCACTCACTGTGTAACTGTACAGAGTCACTGTTTATTCAGCAGGGTGAGGGTCACTCACTGTGTAACTGTACAGAGTCACTGTTTATTCAGCAGGGTGAGGATCACTCACTGTGTAACTGTACAGAGTCACCGTTTATTCAGGGTCAGGGTCACTCACTGTGTAACTGTGCAGTCACTGTTTATTCAGCAGGGTCAGGGTCACTCACTGTGTAACTGTACAGAGTCACTGTTTATTCAGCAGGGTGAGGATCACTCACTGTGTAACTGTGCAGTCACTGTTTATTCAGCAGGGTCAGGGTCACTCACTGTGTAACTGTACAGAGTCACCGTTTATTCAGGGTCAGGTCACTCACTGTGTAACTGTACAGAGTCACTGTTTATTCAGCAGGGTGAGGATCACTGACTGTGTAACTGTACAGAGTCACTGTTTATTCAGCAGGGTGAGGATCACTCACTGTGTCACTGTACAGAGTCACTGTTTATTCAGCAGGGTGAGGATCACTCACTGTGTAACTGTGCAGTCACTGTTTATTCAGCAGGGTGAGGATCACTCACTGTGTAACTGTACAGAGTCACTGTTTATTCAGCAGGGTGAGGGTCACTCACTGTGTAACTGTACAGAGTCACTGTTTATTCAGCAGGGTGAGGGTCACTCACTGTGTAACTGTACAGAGTCACTGTTTATTCAGCAGGGTGAGGATCACTCACTGTGTAACTGTACAGAGTCACCGTTTATTCAGGGTCAGGGTCACTCACTGTGTAACTGTGCAGAGTCACTGTTTATTCAGCAGGGTGAGGATCACTCACTGTGTAACTGTACAGAGACACTGTTTATTCAGCAGGGTGAGGATCACTCACTGTGTAACTGTACAGAGTCACTGTTTATTCAGGGTGAGGATCACTCACTGTGTAACTGTACAGAGTCACTGTTTATTCAGGGTCAGGGTCACTCACTGTGTAACTGTACAGAGTCACTGTTTATTCAGGGTCAGGGTCACTCACTGTGTAACTGTACAGAGTCGCTGTTTATTCAGGGTGATGATCACTCACTGTGTAACTGTACAGAGTCACTGTTTATTCAGGGTGATGATCACTCACTGTGTAACTGTACAGAGTCACTGTTTATTCAGCAGGGTGAGGATCACTCACTGTGTAACTGTGCAGAGTCACTGTTTATTCAGCAGGGTGAGGGTCACTCACTGTGTAACTGTACAGAGTCACTGTTTATTCAGCAGGGTGAGGATCACTCACTGTGTAACTGTACAGAGTCACTGTTTATTCAGCAGGGTGAGGATCACTCACTGTGTAACTGTACAGAGTCACTGTTTATTCAGCAGGGTGAGGATCACTCGCTGTGTAACTGTACAGAGTCACTGTTTATTCAGCAGGGTGAGGATCACTCACTGTGTAACTGTACAGAGTCACTGTTTATTCAGGGTGAGGATCACTCACTGTGTAACTGTACAGAGTCACTGTTTATTCAGGGTGAGGGTCACTCACTGTGTAACTGTACAGAGTCACTGTTTATTCAGGGTGAGAATCACTCACTGTGTAACTGTACAGAGTCACTGTTTATTCAGGGTGAGGATCACTCACTGTGTAACTGTACAGAGTCACTGTTTATTCAGCAGGGTGAGGGTCACTCACTGTAAATGTACAGAGTCACTGTTTATTCAGGGTGAGGATCACTCACTGTGTAACTGTACAGAGTCACTGTTTATTCAGGGTGAGGATCACTCACTGTGTAACTGTACAGAGTCACTGTTTATTCAGGGTGATGATCACTCACTGTGTAACTGTACAGAGTCACTGTTTATTCAGCAGGGTGAGGATCACTCACTGTGTAACTGTACAGAGTCACTGTTTATTCAGCAGGGTGAGGATCACTCACTGTGTAACTGTGCAGTCACTGTTTATTCAGGGTGATGATCACTCACTGTGTAACTGTAGAGTCACTGTTTATTCAGCAGGGTGAGGATCACTCACTGTGTAACTGTACAGAGTCACTGTTTATTCAGGGTCAGGGTCACTCACTGTGTAACTGTACAGAGTCACTGTTTATTCAGCAGGGTGAGGATCACTCACTGTGTAACTGTACAGAGTCACTGTTTATTCAGCAGGGTGAGGATCACTCACTGTGTAACTGTACAGAGTCACTGTTTATTCAGGGTCAGGGTCACTCACTGTGTAACTGTACAGAGTCACTGTTTATTCAGGGTCAGGGTCACTCACTGTGTAACTGTACAGAGTCACTGTTTATTCAGGGTCAGGGTCACTCACTGTGTAACTGTACAGAGTCACTGTTTATTCAGGGTGAGGATCACTCACTGTGTAACTGTACAGAGTCACTGTTTATTCAGCAGGGTGAGGATCACTCACTGTGTAACTGTGCAGAGTCACTGTTTATTCAGCAGGGTGAGGATCACTCACTGTGTAACTGTGCAGTCACTGTTTATTCAGCAGGGTGAGGATCACTCACTGTGTAACTGTGCAGAGTCACTGTTTATTCAGGGTCAGGGTCACTCACTGTGTAACTGTACAGAGTCACTGTTTATTCAGGGTGAGGATCACTCACTGTGTAACTGTACAGAGTCACTGTTTATTCAGCAGGGTGAGGATCACTCACTGTGTAACTGTACAGTCACTGTTTATTCAGCAGGGCGAGGATCACTCACTGTGTAACTGTACAGAGTCACTGTTTATTCAGCAGGGTGAGGGTCACTCACTGTGTAACTGTACAGAGACACTGTTTATTCAGGGTCAGGGTCACTCACTGTGTAACTGTACAGAGTCACTGTTTATTCAGCAGGGTGAGGGTCACTCACTGTGTAACTGTACAGAGACACTGTTTATTCAGGGTCAGGGTCACTCACTGTAACTGTACAGAGTCACTGTTTATTCAGCAGGGCGAGGATCACTCACTGTGTAACTGTGCAGAGTCACTGTTTATTCAGCAGGGTGAGGGTCACTCACTGTGTAACTGTACAGAGACACTGTTTATTCAGGGTCAGGGTCACTCACTGTGTAACTGTACAGAGTCACTGTTTATTCAGGGTCAGGGTCACTCACTGTGTAACTGTACAGAATCACTGTTTATTCAGCAGGGTGAGAATCACTCACTGTGTAACTGTACAGAGTCACTGTTTATTCAGCAGGGTGAGGATCACTCACTGTGTAACTGTACAGAGTCACTGTTTCTTCAGCAGGATGAGGATCACTCACTGTGTAACTGTACAGAGTCACTGTTTATTCAGGGTGAGGGTCACTCACTGTGTAACTGTACAGAGTCACTGTTTATTCAGGGTCAGGGTCACTCACTGTGTAACTGTGCAGAGTCACTGTTTATTCAGGGTGAGGATCACTCACTGTGTAACTGTACAGAGTCACTGTTTATTCAGCAGGGTGAGGATCACTCACTGTGTAACTGTACAGAGTCACTGTTTATTCAGCAGGGTGAGGATCACTCACTGTGTAACTGTACAGAGTCACTGTTTATTCAGCAGAGTGAGGATCACTCACTGTAACTGTACAGAGTCACTGTTTATTCAGGGTCAGGGTCACTCACTGTGTAACTGTACAGAGTCACTGTTTATTCAGGGTCAGGGTCACTCACTGTGTAACTGTACAGAGTCACTGTTTATTCAGCAGGGTGAGGATCACTCACTGTGTAACTGTACAGAGTCACTGTTTCTTCAGCAGGATGAGGATCACTCACTGTGTAACTGTACAGAGTCACTGTTTATTCAGCAGGGTGAGGACCACTCACTGTGTAACTGTACAGAGTCACTGTTTATTCAGGGTGAGGATCACTCACTGTGTAACTGTAGAGTCACTGTTTATTCAGCAGGGTGAGGGTCACTCACTGTGTAACTGTACAGAGTCACTGTTTATTCAGGGTCAGGTCACTCACTGTGTAACTGTACAGAGTCACTGTTTATTCAGCAGGGTGAGGATCACTCACTGTGTAACTGTACAGAGTCACTGTTTCTTCAGCAGGATGAGGATCACTCACTGTGTAACTGTACAGAGTCACTGTTTATTCAGCAGGGTGAGGACCACTCACTGTGTAACTGTACAGAGTCACTGTTTATTCAGCAGGGTGAGGGTCACTCACTGTGTAACTGTGCAGAGTCACTGTTTATTCAGCAGGGTGAGGGTCACTCACTGTGTAACTGTACAGAGTCGCTGTTTATTCAGGGTGAGGATCACTCACTGTGTAACTGTACAGAGTCACTGTTTATTCAGCAGGGTGATGATCACTCACTGTGTAACTGTACAGAGTCACTGTTTATTCAGCAGGATGAGGGTCACTCAATGTGTAACTGTACAGAGTCACTGTTTATTCAGCAGGATGAGGGTCACTCACTGTGTAACTGTACAGAGTCACTGTTTATTCAGCAGGGTGAGGATCACTCACTGTGTAACTGTACAGAGTCACTGTTTATTCAGCAGGGTGATGATCACTCACTGTGTAACTGTACAGAGTCACTGTTTATTCAGGGTCACGGTCACTCACTGTGTAACTGTACAGAGTCACTGTTTATTCAGCAGGGTGAGGATCACTCACTGTGTAACTGTACAGAGTCACTGTTTATTCAGCAGGGTGAGGGTCACTCACTGTAAATGTACAGAGTCACTGTTTATTCAGCAGGGTCAGGGTCACTCACTGTGTAACTGTACAGAGTCACTGTTTATTCAGGGTCAGGGTCACTCACTGTGTAACTGTGCAGAGTCACTGTTTATTCAGCAGGGTCAGGGTCACTCACTGTGTAACTGTACAGAGTCACTGTTTATTCAGCAGGGTGAGGATCACTCACTGTGTAACTGTGCAGTCACTGTTTATTCAGCAGGGTCAGGGTCACTCACTGTGTAACTGTACAGAGTCACCGTTTATTCAGGGTCAGGTCACTCACTGTGTAACTGTACAGAGTCACTGTTTATTCAGCAGGGTGAGGATCACTGACTGTGTAACTGTACAGAGTCACTGTTTATTCAGCAGGGTGAGGATCACTCACTGTGTCACTGTACAGAGTCACTGTTTATTCAGCAGGGTGACGATCACTCACTGTGTAACTGTACAGAGTCTCTGTTTATTCAGGGTGATGATCACTCACTGTGTAACTGTACAGAGTCACTGTTTATTCAGCAGGGTGAGGACCACTCACTGTGTAACTGTACAGAGTCACTGTTTATTCAGGGTGATGATCACTCACTGTGTAACTGTACAGAGTCACTGTTTATTCAGCAGGGTGAGGACCACTCACTGTGTAACTGTACAGAGTCACTGTTTATTCAGCAGGGTGAGGATCACTCACTGTGTAACTGTACAGAGTCACTGTTTATTCAGGGTCAGGGTCACTCACTGTGTAACTTTACAGAGTCACTGTTTATTCAGCAGGGTGAGGACCACTCACTGTGTAACTGTACAGAGTCACTGTTTATTCAGGGTGATGATCACTCACTGTGTAACTGTACAGAGTCACTGTTTATTCAGCAGGGTGAGGACCACTCACTGTGTAACTGTACAGAGTCACTGTTTATTCAGCAGGGTGAGGATCACTCACTGTGTAACTGTACAGAGTCACTGTTTATTCAGGGTCAGGGTCACTCACTGTGTAACTGTACAGAGTCACTGTTTATTCAGCAGGGTGAGGATCACTCACTGTGTAACTGTGCAGAGTCACTGTTTATTCAGCAGGATGAGGGTCACTCACTGTGTAACTGTACAGAGTCACTGTTTATTCAGGGTGATGATCACTCACTGTGTAACTGTACAGAGTCACTGTTTATTCAGCAGGGTGAGGATCACTCACTGTGTAACTGTACAGAGTCTCTGTTTATTCAGGGTGACGGTCACTCACTGTGTAACTGTACAGAGTCACTGTTTATTCAGGGTCACGGTCACTCACTGTGTAACTGTACAGAGTCACTGTTTATTCAGCAGGGTGATGATCACTCACTGTGTAACTGTACAGAGTCACTGTTTATTCAGGGTCAGGGTCACTCACTGTGTAACTGTACAGAGTCACTGTTTATTCAGGGTGAGGGTCACTCACTGTGTAACTGTACAGAGTCACTGTTTATTCAGGGTCAGGGTCACTCACTGTGTAACTGTACAGAGTCACTGTTTATTCAGCAGGGTCAGGGTCACTCACTGTGTAACTGTACAGAGTCACTGTTTATTCAGCAGGGTGAGGATCACTCACTGTGTAACTGTACAGAGTCACTGTTTATTCAGGGTCAGGGTCACTCACTGTGTAACTGTACAGAGTCACTGTTTATTCAGGGTGAGGGTCACTCACTGTGTAACTGTGCAGAGTCACTGTTTATTCAGCAGGGTGAGGATCACTCACTGTGTAACTGTACAGAGTCACTGTTTATTCAGCAGGGTGAGGATCACTCACTGTGTAACTGTACAGAGTCACTGTTTATTCAGCAGGGTGAGGGTCACTCACTGTAAATGTACAGAGTCACTGTTTATTCAGCAGGGTCAGGGTCACTCACTGTGTAACTGTACAGAGTCACTGTTTATTCAACAAGGTGAGGATCACTCACTGTGTAACTGTACAGAGTCACTGTTTATTCAGGGTCAGGGTCACTCACTGTGTAACTGTACAGAGTCACTGTTTATTCAGGGTCAGGGTCACTCACTGTGTAACTTTACAGAGTCACTGTTTATTCAGCAGGGTGAGGGTCACTCACTGTGTAACTGTACAGAGTCACTGTTTATTCAGCAGGGTGAGGATCACTCACTGTGTAACTGTACAGAGTCACTGTTTATTCAGCAGGGTGAGGGTCACTCACTGTGTAACTGTGCAGAGTCACTGTTTATTCAGGGTGATGATCACTCACTGTGTAACTGTACAGAGTCACTGTTTATTCAGCAGGGTGAGGGTCACTCACTGTGTAACTGTACAGAGTCACTGTTTATTCAGCAGGGTGAGGATCACTCACTGTGTAACTGTCCAGAGTCACTGTTTCTTCAGCAGGATGAGGATCACTCACTGTGTAACTGTACAGAGTCACTGTTTATTCAGCAGGGTGAGGACCACTCACTGTGTAACTGTACAGAGTCACTGTTTATTCAGCAGGGTGATGATCACTCACTGTGTAACTGTACAGAGTCACTGTTTATTCAGCAGGGTGAGGGTCACTCACTGTAACTGTACAGAGTCACTGTTTATTCAGGGTGAGGATCACTCACTGTGTAACTGTACAGAGTCACTGTTTATTCAGCAGGGTGACGATCACTCACTGTGTAACTGTACAGAGTCACTGTTTATTCAGCAGGGTGACGATCACTCACTGTGTAACTGTACAGTGTCAGTGTTTATTCAGGGTCAGGGTCACTCACTGTGTAACTGTACAGAGTCACTGTTTATTCAGGGTGAGGATCACTCACTGTGTAACTGTACAGAGTCACTGTTTATTCAGGGTGAGGGTCACTCACTGTGTAACTGTACAGAGTCACTGTTTATTCAGCAGGGTGAGGATCACTCACTGGGTAACTGTACAGAGTCACTGTTTATTCAGGGTGAGGGTCACTCACTGTGTAACTGTACAGAGTCACTGTTTATTCAGCAGGGTGAGGATCACTCACTGTGTAACTGTACAGAGTCACTGTTTATTCAGCAGGGTGAGGATCACTCACTGTGTAACTGTGCAGAGTCACTGTTTATTCAGCAGGGTGAGGATCACTCACTGTGTAACTGTACAGAGTCACTGTTTATTCAGCAGGGTGAGGATCACTCACTGTGTAACTGTGCAGAGTCACTGTTTATTCAGCAGGGTGAGGATCACTCACTGTGTAACTGTACAGAGTCACTGTTTATTCAGCAGGGTCAGGATCACTCACTGTGTAACTGTACAGAGTCATTGACCTTAACACAATAGAATTTCACATTATGTTTGAGGGTAAGATGTGTCGGACAAAGACTAGCATCTTATACTTAATAAAGGCAATTATGCGGTCCTGTGGACAGAATTGAATAAAGTGAACTTGGAAAACATGTTAAAACGTGGACGGGAGACAAACAGCAGGCATCTAAGGAGATAGTTCATAACCTTCAGCATGAAACACTGCTCTCTAAGAGCAGTATCCATGAGTAAATAAATACGTTTCGTGCAGAATCAAATTGAAATAAAAACACACCATACTGAAGATATCAGTGGTAGGTCAGAAGGGGAATAATAAGGAGGGAGAAATTCGAGTCTGAGAGAAAGCTGCTAGAAATAATAATAGCTAGATACTAAGATTTTCTATAAGTATTGTAAAAGGGAGAGGGTGACTAAAATGAGCAGAGATCTCTCATCGGGCAACAGTGGGGTATTAACGGGATACAAAGAAAGGGGGGTGTTATTGAACAGTTTTGTGATCCAGCACATACTAATTGCTGTACAAACAAATCCCAAAAGGGAAACTTGGCCTATGTATCACAACCTTTTGTTCCCTCAAATATTCTGACAACGTTATAATAATCTTCTGAGTTCAGAAGCCACACCTTCCAGTAACACTTTTGGGATTTTAAAGTCTAAATTAACATTTATGACCAAAAGAAAATGAAAACTAAGCACACCATGTTAATAATTACACAGTTAAAATTTGCTGAACATAATGTTCCTCAAAATAACCTCATTTGGTTAGCCACCCAAGTAAACACCGCCTTGGCAACAGATGTTTCACCACAAAATTCCGGTCATATTCCCACAAAACTTTAGGAAAGATATATCACTAGCACAGGGGTTAGCACTGTTGCTACACAGCTCCAGGGTCCCTGGTTTGATTCCCAGCTTGGGTCACTGTCTGTGCGGAGTCTGCACGTTCTCCCCGTGCCTGCGTGGGTTTCCTCCGGATGCTCCGGTTTCCTCCCACAAGTCCCGAAAGACGTGCTGTTGGTGAATTGGACATTCTGAATTCTCCCTCTGTGACCCGAACAGGCGCCGGAATGTGGTGACTAGGGGCTTTTCACAGTAACTTCATCACAGTGTTAATGTCAGCCTACTTGTGCCAATAATAAAGATTATTTTTTAAAACAGGATTATATCACAAGACTTCTTTGAACTCTGGACCCCGTGAAGTCTCGAGGCTTCAGGTTAAACATGGGCAGGGAAACCTCCTGCTGATTACCACGTACTGGTAGTAATGCTGAATCCGTGCTCCTCCATGGTGAACACCACTTGGAGGAAGCACTGAGGGTGGTAAGGGTGCAGAATGTGCCCTGGGGGCTTCAATGTCCATCACCAAGACTGGCTCGGTACCACCACAGACCGAGCTGCCCGGGCCCTAAAGGACGTAGCTGCTGGACTGGGACTGTGGCAGGCGGTGAGGGAACCAACACGAGGGTAAAACATACTTGACCCCATCCTCACCAAGCTGCCTGCTGCAGAGGGATCTGTCCATGACAGGATCGGTAGAAGTGACCGCCGCCCAGTCCTTGTGGAGACAAAGTCCCGTCTTCACATTGAGGATACCCCCCATCGTGTTGTGTGGCACGACCACCGTGCTCAATGGGATAGACTTCAAAAAGATCTAGCAACTCAAGACTGGGCATCCATGAGGTGCTGGGGGCCATCAGCAACAACAGAATTGTATCAACCCCAATCTGCAACCTCCTGGCCCGGCCTATCCCCCACTCTACCTTTACCACCCAGCCAGGGGATCAACCCTGGTCCAATGAAGAGAGCAGGAGAGCGTGCCAGGAGCAACATCAGGCAGCCCGGAAAATGAGATGTCAATCAGGTGAACATAGAACCGTATAGCACAGTTCAGGCCCTTCGGCCCACAATGTTGTGCCGACCATTTATCCGAATCTAAGATCAACCTAACCTTCTCCTTTCAATTTACTGCTGTCCATGTGCCTGTCCAAGAGCCGCTTAAATGTCCCGAATGACTCAGACTCCTCCACCACCAGTGCATCCACACACCCATCACTCGCTGTGTAAAGAACCTCTGACATCTCCCCTCTACCCTCCTCCAATCACCTTAAAATTATGTCCCCTCGTGACAGCCACTTCCGCCCTGGGGAAAAGTCTCTGGCTATCCACTCTATCCATGCCTCTCATCACCTTGTACACCTCTATCAAGTCACCTCTCTGCCTTCTTCGCTCCAGTGAGAAAAGCCCGAGCTCCCTCAACCTTTCTTCATAAGACATGCCCTCCAGTCCAGGCAGCATCCTGGTAAATCTCCTCTGCACCCTCTCCAAAGCATCCACATCCTTCCTATAATGGGGCGACCAGAACTGGACACAATATTCCAAGTGTGGTCTAACCAGGGTTTTATAAAGCTGCAGCAAAACCTCGTAGCTCTTAAACTCAATCCCCCTGTTAATGAAAGCTAACACACCATCCGCCTTCTTAACAACCCTATCAACCTGGGTGGCAACTTTGAGGGATTTATGTCCGTGGATCCCAAGATCCCTCTGCCCTGCCACACTTCCAAGAATCCTGCCTTTAACCCTGTATTCAGCATTCACATTCGACCTTCCAAAATGAATCACTTCACATTTATCTGGGTTGAACTCCATCTGCCACTTCTCAGCCCAGCTCTGCATCCTGTCAATGCCCTATTGTAACCTGCAAGATGCCTCGACACTATCTCCAACTCCACCAACCTTCGTGTCATCGGCAAACTTACTAACCCACCCTTCCACTTGCTCGTCCAAGTCATTCAGAAAAACACAAAGAGCAGAGGTCCCAGAACAGATCCCCGCAGGACATCACTGCTCACCGACTTCCAGGCGGAATACTTTCCATCCACTACCACTCGCTGTCTTCTTTCGGCCAGCCAATTCTGTATCCAGACAGCCAAATTTCCCTGTATCCCATGCCCCCTAACTTTCTGAATGAGCCTACCATGGGGAACCTTATCAAATGCCTTACTGAAATCCATATACACCACATCCACTGCCCGGCCTTCATCAATGTGTCTCGTCACATTAGGGGCTGGTTTAGCACACTGGGCTAAATCGCTGGCTTTTAAAGCAGACCAAGGCAGGCCAGCAGCACGGTTCAATTCCCTGAACAGGCGCCGGAATGTGGAGACTAGGGGCTTTTCACAGGAACTCCATTTGAAGCCGACTTGTGACAATAAGTGATTTTCATTTCATTTCACATCCTCAAAGAATTCAATGAGGCTTGTGAGGCATGCCCTGCCCCTCTCAAAGCCATGCTGACTCTCAAACTATGTTTTTCTAAATAATCATAAATCCTGGGCGGGATTCTCTCAGCCCACGCCGGGTCGGAGAATTGCCGGGCCGGGAACGAATCGCGCAATGCCACCCCGACGCTGTTCTGCTTACCGGAGAATCGGCACCACTGGCGTCCGCGCGGTCGGTGTGGCGCTGGTCGGGAGCCGCTCTACGCGGCCCGCCTGCCGATTCTCCGGTAAGTCCACCTGTGGTCTTACCCGGCGGGACCTCGGCGTGCATCCTTTCGGGGGCGACCTGGTCAGCGTAGAGGGGGGTCCGACCCCGGTGGGGGCCTCCGGTGTGGCCTGGCCCGCAATCGGGGCTTTCCGACCGGCGGACCGGCCTCTCGGGCTGGGGGCCTCTTTGTTCCGGGGCGGCCCCTGTAGCCCTGCGCCATGCGTGCATTCGGGCCGGTTGCAGAGCGCACGCACAGACCTGCGGCGCCCAGTTGACGACGGTATGGCAGCTGGAGCAGCGTGGGTCGGTCCAGTATCGTGCTGCTCTCCTGTAGGGGTCAGAATCGCTGCTCCTGAGCGTCTGTTGACACCGTCGTAAAACGCGACGGCCTTTGCGATGCCGTAAACACTTAGTCCCAGGATCAGAGATTCCCGCCCGTTATCTCTCAGAATCCTTGCCAATATTTTGCTCAGCACAGACGCAAGACTGATGGGTCTGTAATTCCCAGGGATTTCCCTATTCCCTTTCTTGAATAGGGGAACAACATTCGCCTCCCTCCAATCATCCGGTACTACTCCAGTGGAGAGTGAGGACGCAAAGATCATCGCCAACGGTCCTGCAATCTCCTCCCTCGCTTCCCGGAGTAATCTTGGGTATATCCCGTCAGGCCCAGGGAACTTATCTGAAGCGACAACACAGGACTACTCGTGTGCCAAACAGCAGAAGCAGCAAGTGATGGACAGAGCGAAGCGATTCCATAGCGGACGTATCAGATCTAAGCTCTGCAATCCTGCCACACCCAGCTGTGAATGGTGGTGGACAATTAAACAGCTCACTGGAGGAGGAGGCTCCACGAATATCCCCATCCTCAATGCTGGAGGAGCCCAGCACATCTGGGCAAAAGACGAGGCTGAGGCATTCGCAACAATCTTCAGCGAGAAGTGCCGAGTGGATGATCCGTCTCGGTCTCCTCCGGAGGTCCCCAGCATCACAGATTCAGTCTTCAGCCAATATGATTCACTCAACTCGATACCAGGAAACGGCTGAAGGCTCTGGATACGGCAAAGGCTGTGGGCCCTGACAATATCCCAGCAATAGTACTGAAGACTTGTTCTCCAGAACTTGCCGCACCCCTAGCCACGCTGTTCCAGTACAGCTACAACACTGACATCTACCCGGCAATGTGGAAAATTGCCCAGGTGTGTCCTGTACACAAGAAACAGGACAAATCCAACCCAGCCAATTACCGCCCTATCAGTCTCCTCTCCATCATCAGCACAGTGACGGAAGGAGTCATCAACAGAGCTATCCAGCGGCACTTACTCAGCAATAACCTGCTCACGGACGCTCAGTGTGGGTTCCGCCCAGGGTCACTCAGCTCCTGACCTCATTAGTGAGATTTGAGGGCGAGCACTGGGATAGAGCCCAGTCAGAGTGAGGCACAGCCAGAGTGAGGCACAGCCAGAGTGAGACAGATCCAGAGTGAGGCACAGCCAGAGTGAGACACAGCCAGAGTGAGACACAGCCAGAGTGAGACACAGCCAGAGTGAGACACAGCCAGAGTGAGGCACAGCCAGAGTGAGGCACAGCCAGAGTGAGGCACAGCCAGAGTGAGACAGATCCAGAGTGAGGCACAGCCAGAGTGAGACACAGCCAGAGTATGACACAGACAGTGTGGGACACATCCAGAGTGAGACACAGCCAGAGTGAGGCACAGCCAGAGTGAGGCACAGCCAGAGTGAGACAGATCCAGAGTGAGACACAGCCAGATTGAGACACAGCTAGCGTGAGGCACAGCCAGAGTGAGGCACAGCCAGAGTGAGGCACAGCCAGAGTGAGACACAGCCAGAGTGAGACACAGCCAGAGTGAGACACGGCCAGAGTGAGACACAGCCAGAGTGGTACACAGCCAGAGCGGGACACAGCCAGATTGAGACACAGCCAGAATGGGACACATCCAGAGTGAGACACAGCCAGAGTGAGACACAGCCAGAGTGAGACACAGCCAGAATGAGGCACAGACAGAGTGAGACGCAGACACAGTCAGAATGAGACACAGCCAGAGTGAGACACAGCCAGAGTGAGACACAGCCAGAGTGAGGCACAGCCAGACTGAGGCACAGCCAGAGTGAGACACAGCCAGAGTGAGACACAGCCAGAGTGAGACACAGCAAGAGTGAGGCACAGCCAGAGTGAGACACATCCAGAGTGAGACACAGCCAGTGTGGGATACAGCCAGAGTGCGACACAGCCAGAGTGAGACACAGCCAGAGTGAGACAGAGCCAGAGTGAGGCACAGCCAGAGTGAGACACATCCAGAGTGAGACACAGCCAGAGTGAGACACAGACAGAGTGAGACACAGCCCAGAGTGGGACACAGCCCAGAGTGGGACACAGCCAGAGTGGGACACAGCTAGAGTGGGACACAGCTAGAGTGGGACACAGCCAGAGTGGGACACAGCCAGAGTGAGGCACAGCCAGAGTGAGACACAGCCAGAGTGAGACACAGCCAGAGTGGGACACAGCCAGAGTGAGGCACAGCCAGAGTGAGGCACAGCCAGAGTGAAACACAGCCAGAGTGAGGCACAACCAGAGTGAGGCACAGCGAGAGTGAGACACAGCCAGAGTGAAACACAGCCAGAGTGAGGCACAGCCAGAGTGAGGCACAGCCAGAGTGAGACACAGCCAGATAGAGACACAGCCAGAGTGGAACACAGTCTGAGTGGGACACAGCCAGAGTGAGGCACAGCCAGAGTGAGACACATCCAGAGTGAGACACAGCCAGAGTGAGACACAGCAAGAGTAGTACACAGCCAGAGTGGTGCACAGCCAGTGTGAGGCACAGCCAGAGTGAGACACATCCAGAGTGAGACACAGCCAGTGTGGGATACAGCCAGAGTGAGACACAGCCAGAGTGAGACACAGCCAGAGTGAGACACAGCCACAGTGAGACACAGCCACAGTGAGACACAGCCAGAGTGAGACACAGCCAGAGTGAGACACAGCCAGAGTCAGACACAGCCAGAGTGAGACACAGCCAGAATGAGGCACAGACAGAGTGAGACGCAGACACAGTCAGACACAGCCAGAATGAGACACAGCCAGAGTGAGACACAGCCAGAGTGAGACACAGCCAGAGTGAGGCACAGCCAGACTGAGGCACAGCGAGAGTGAGACACAGCCAGAGTGAGACACAGCCAGAGTGAGACACAGCAAGAGTGAGGAACAGCCAGAGTGAGACACAGCCAGAGTGAGACACAGCCAGAGTGAGGCACAGCCAGAGTGAGGCACAGCCAGAGTGAGGCACAGCCAGAGTGAGACAGATCCAGAGTGAGGCACAGCCAGAGTGAGACACAGCCAGAGTGAGACACAGACAGTGTGGGACACATCCAGAGTGAGACACAGCCAGAGTGAGGCACAGCCAGAGTGAGGCACAGCCAGAGTGAGACAGATCCAGAGTGAGACACAGCCAGATTGAGACACAGCTAGCGTGAGGCACAGCCAGAGTGAGGCACAGCCAGAGTGAGGCACAGCCAGAGTGAGACACAGCCAGAGTGAGACACAGCCAGAGTGAGACACGGCCAGTGTGAGACACAGCCAGAGTGGTACACAGCCAGAGCGGGACACAGCCAGATTGAGACACAGCCAGAGTGGGACACATCCAGAGTGAGACACAGCCAGAGTGAGACACAGCCAGAGTGAGACACAGCCAGAATGAGGCACAGACAGAGTGAGACGCAGACACAGTCAAACACAGTCAGAATGAGACACAGCCAGAGTGAGACACAGCCAGAGTGAGACACAGCCAGAGTGAGGCACAGCCAGACTGAGGCACAGCCAGAGTGAGACACAGCCAGAGTGAGACACAGCCAGAGTGAGACACAGCAAGAGTGAGGCACAGCCAGAGTGAGACACATCCAGAGTGAGACACAGCCAGTGTGGGATACAGCCAGAGTGCGACACAGCCAGAGTGAGACACAGCCAGAGTGAGACAGAGCCAGAGTGAGGCACAGCCAGAGTGAGACACATCCAGAGTGAGACACAGCCAGGGTGAGACACAGACAGAGTGAGACACAGCCCAGAGTGGGACACAGCCCAGAGTGGGACACAGCCAGAGTGGGACACAGCCAGAGTGGGACACAGCTAGAGTGGGACACAGCTAGAGTGGGACACAGCCAGAGTGGGACACAGCCAGAGTGAGGCACAGCCAGAGTGAGACACAGCCAGAGTGAGACACAGCCAGAGTGGGACACAGCCAGAGTGAGGCACAGCCAGAGTGAGACACAGCCAGAATGAGGCACAGACAGAGTGAGACGCAGACACAGTCAGACACAGCCAGAATGAGACACAGCCAGAGTGAGACACAGCCAGTGTGGGATACAGCCAGAGTGAGACACAGCCAGAGTGAGACACAGCCAGAGTGAGACACAGCCACAGTGAGACACAGCCACAGTGAGACACAGCCAGAGTGAGACACAGCCAGAGTGAGACACAGCCAGAGTGAGACACAGCCAGAGTGAGACACAGCCAGAATGAAGCACAGACAGAGTGAGACGCAGACACAGTCAGACACAGCCAGAATGAGACACAGCCAGAGTGAGACACAGCCAGAGTGAGACACAACCAGAGTGAGGCACAGCCAGACTGAGGCACAGCGAGAGTGAGACACAGCCAGAGTGAGACAGATCCAGAGTGAGGCACAGCCAGAGTGAGACACAGCCAGAGTGAGACACAGACAGTGTGGGACACATCCAGAGTGAGACACAGCCAGAGTGAGGCACAGCCAGAGTGAGGCACAGCCAGAGTGAGACAGATCCAGAGTGAGACACAGCCAGATTGAGACACAGCTAGCGTGAGGCACAGCCAGAGTGAGGCACAGCCAGAGTGAGGCACAGCCAGAGTGAGACACAGCCAGAGTGAGACACAGCCAGAGTGAGACACGGCCAGAGTGAGACACAGCCAGAGTGGTACACAGCCAGAGCGGGACACAGCCAGATTGAGACACAGCCAGAGTGGGACACATCCAGAGTGAGACACAGCCAGAGTGAGACACAGCCAGAGTGAGACACAGCCAGAATGAGGCACAGACAGAGTGAGACGCAGACACAGTCAGACACAGTCAGAATGAGACACAGCCAGAGTGAGACACAGCCAGAGTGAGACACAGCCAGAGTGAGGCACAGCCAGACTGAGGCACAGCCAGAGTGAGACACAGCCAGAGTGAGACACAGCCAGAGTGAGACACAGCAAGAGTGAGGCACAGCCAGAGTGAGACACATCCAGAGTGAGACACAGCCAGTGTGGGATACAGCCAGAGTGCGACACAGCCAGAGTGAGACACAGCCAGAGTGAGACAGAGCCAGAGTGAGGCACAGCCAGAGTGAGACACATCCAGAGTGAGACACAGCCAGAGTGAGACACAGCCAGAGTGAGACACAGCCCAGAGTGGGACTCAGCCCAGAGTGGGACACAGCCAGAGTGGGACACAGCCAGAGTGGGACACAGCTAGAGTGGGACACAGCTAGAGTGGGACACAGCCAGAGTGGGACACAGCCAGAGTGAGGCACAGCCAGAGTGAGACACAGCCAGAGTGAGACACAGCCAGAGTGGGACACAGCCAGAGTGAGGCACAGCCAGAGTGAGGCACAGCCAGAGTGAAACACAGCCAGAGTGAGGCACAACCAGAGTGAGGCACAGCGAGAGTGAGACACAGGCAGAGTGAAACACAGCCAGAGTGAGGCACAGCCAGAGTGAGGCACAGCCAGAGTGAGACACAGCCAGATAGAGGCACAGCCAGAGTGGAACACAGTCTGAGTGGGACACAGCCAGAGTGAGGCACAGCCAGAGTGAGACACATCCAGAGTGAGACACAGCCAGAGTGAGACACAGCAAGAGTAGTACACAGCCAGAGTGGTGCACAGCCAGTGTGAGGCACAGCCAGAGTGAGACACATCCAGAGTGAGACACAGCCAGTGTGGGATAAAGCCAGAGTGAGACACAGCCAGAGTGAGACACAGCCAGAGTGAGACACAGCCACAGTGAGACACAGCCACAGTGAGACACAGCCAGAGTGAGACACAGCCAGAGTGAGACACAGCCAGAGTCAGACACAGCCAGAGTGAGACACAGCCAGAATGAGGCACAGACAGAGTGAGACGCAGACACAGTCAGACACAGCCAGAATGAGACACAGCCAGAGTGAGACACAGCCAGAGTGAGACACAGCCAGAGTGAGGCACAGCCAGACTGAGGCACAGCGAGAGTGAGACACAGCCAGAGTGAGACACAGCCAGAGTGAGACACAGCAAGAGTGAGGCACAGCCAGAGTGAGACACAGCCAGAGTGAGACACAGCCAGAGTGAGGCACAGCCAGAGTGAGGCACAGCCAGAGTGAGGCACAGCCAGAGTGAGACAGATCCAGAGTGAGGCACAGCCAGAGTGAGACACAGCCAGAGTGAGACACAGACAGTGTGGGACACATCCAGAGTGAGACACAGCCAGAGTGAGGCACAGCCAGAGTGAGGCACAGCCAGAGTGAGACAGATCCAGAGTGAGACACAGCCAGATTGAGACACAGCTAGCGTGAGGCACAGCCAGAGTGAGGCACAGCCAGAGTGAGGCACAGCCAGAGTGAGACACAGCCAGAGTGAGACACAGCCAGAGTGAGACACGGCCAGAGTGAGACACAGCCAGAGTGGTACACAGCCAGAGCGGGACACAGCCAGATTGAGACACAGCCAGAGTGGGACACATCCAGAGTGAGACACAGCCAGAGTGAGACACAGCCAGAGTGAGACACAGCCAGAATGAGGCACAGACAGAGTGAGACGCAGACACAGTCAGACACAGTCAGAATGAGACACAGCCAGAGTGAGACACAGCCAGAGTGAGACACAGCCAGAGTGAGGCACAGCCAGACTGAGGCACAGCCAGAGTGAGACACAGCCAGAGTGAGACACAGCCAGAGTGAGACACAGCAAGAGTGAGGCACAGCCAGAGTGAGACACATCCAGAGTGAGACACAGCCAGTGTGGGATACAGCCAGAGTGCGACACAGCCAGAGTGAGACACAGCCAGAGTGAGACAGAGCCAGAGTGAGGCACAGCCAGAGTGAGACACATCCAGAGTGAGACACAGCCAGAGTGAGACACAGACAGAGTGAGACACAGCCCAGAGTGGGACACAGCCCAGAGTGGGACACAGCCAGAGTGGGACACAGCCAGAGTGGGACACAGCTAGAGTGGGACACAGCTAGAGTGGGACACAGCCAGAGTGGGACACAGCCAGAGTGAGGCACAGCCAGAGTGAGACACAGCCAGAGTGAGACACAGCCAGAGTGGGACACAGCCAGAGTGAGGCACAGCCAGAGTGAGGCACAGCCAGAGTGAAACACAGCCAGAGTGAGGCACAACCAGAGTGAGGCACAGCGAGAGTGAGACACAGCCAGAGTGAAACACAGCCAGAGTGAGGCACAGCCAGAGTGAGGCACAGCCAGAGTGAGACACAGCCAGATAGAGACACAGCCAGAGTGGAACACAGTCTGAGTGGGACACAGCCAGAGTGAGGCACAGCCAGAGTGAGACACATCCAGAGTGAGACACAGCCAGAGTGAGACACAGCAAGAGTAGTACACAGCCAGAGTGGTGCACAGCCAGTGTGAGGCACAGCCAGAGTGAGACACATCCAGAGTGAGACACAGCCAGTGTGGGATACAGCCAGAGTGAGACACAGCCAGAGTGAGACACAGCCAGAGTGAGACACAGCCACAGTGAGACACAGCCACAGTGAGACACAGCCAGAGTGAGACACAGCCAGAGTGAGACACAGCCAGAGTCAGACACAGCCAGAGTGAGACACAGCCAGAATGAGGCACAGACAGAGTGAGACGCAGACACAGTCAGACACAGCCAGAATGAGACACAGCCAGAGTGAGACACAGCCAGAGTGAGACACAGCCAGAGTGAGGCACAGCCAGACTGAGGCACAGCGAGAGTGAGACACAGCCAGAGTGAGACACAGCCAGAGTGAGACACAGCAAGAGTGAGGCACAGCCAGAGTGAGACACATCCAGAGTGAGACACAGCCAGTGTGGGATACAGCCAGAGTGTGACACAGCCAGAGTGAGACACAGCCAGAGTGAGACAGAGCCAGAGTGAGGCACAGCCAGAGTGAGACACAGCCAGAGTGAGGCACAGCCAGAGTGAGACACAGCCAGAGTGAGACACAGCCAGAGTGAGGCACAGCCAGAGTGAGGCACAGCCAGAGTGAGACAGATCCAGAGTGAGGCACAGCCAGAGTGGGATACAGCCACAGTGGGACACAGCCAGAGTGGGACACAGCCAGAGTGGGACACAGCCAGAGTGGGACACAGCCAGAGTGGGACACAGCCAGTGTGAGGCACAGCCAGAGTGAGACACATCCAGAGTGAGACACAGCCAGTGTGGGACACAGCCAGAGTGAGACACAGCCAGAGTGAGACACAGCCAGAGTGAGACACAGCCAGAGTGAGACACAGCCAGAGTGGGACACAGCCTGAGCGAGACACAGCCAGAGCGAGACACAGCCAGAGCGAGACACAGCCAGAGTGAGACACAGCCAGAGTGAGACACAGCCAGAGTGAGGCACAGCCAGAGTGAGGCACAGCCAGAGTGAGACGCAGCCACAGTCAGACACAGCCAGAGTGAGGCACAGCCAGAGGGAGACACAGCCAGAATGAGGCACAGCCAGAGTGAGACGCAGACACAGTCAGACACAGCCAGAATGAGACACAGCCAGAGTGAGACACAGCCAGAGTGAGACACAGCCAGAGTGAGACAGAGCCAGTGTGAGGCACAGCCAGAGTGAGACACAGCCAGAGTGAGGCACAGCCAGAGTGAGACACAGCCAGAGTGAGGCACAGCCAGAGTGAGGCACAGCAAGAGTGAGGCACAGCCAGAGTGAGACACATACAGAGTGAGACACATACAGAGTGAGACACAGCCAGTGTGGGATACAGCCAGAGTGTGACACAGCCAGAGTGAGACACAGCCAGAGTGAGACACAGCCAGAATGAGACAGAGCCAGAGTCAGGCACAGCCAGAGTGAGACACAGCCAGAGTGAGACACAGCAAGAGCGAGGCACAGCCAGAGTGAGACACTTCCAGAGTGAGACACAGCCACAGTGGGATACAGCCACAGTGGGACACAGCCAGATTGGGACACAGCCAGAGGGGACACAGCCAGAGTGTGACACAGGCAGAGTGGGACACAGCCAGAGTGGGACACAGCCAGAGTGGGACACAGCCAGAGTGGGACACAGCCAGAGTGGGACACAGCCAGAGTGGGACACAGCCAGAGAGGGACACAGCCAGAGTGGGACACAGCCAGAGTGGGACACAGCCAGAGTGGGACACAGCCAGAGTGGGTCACAGCCAGAGTGTGGCACAGCCAGAGTGAGGCACAGCCAGAGTGAGGCACAGCCAGAGTGAGGCACAGCCAGAGTGAGACACAGCCAGAGTAAGACACAGCCAGAGTGAGGCACAGCCAGAGTGAGACACAGCCAGAGTGAGACACAGCCAGAGTGAGACACAGCCAGGTTGAGGCACAGCCAGAGTGAGACACAGCCAGTGTGAGGCACAGCCAGTGTGAGGCACAGCCAGGGTAAGCCACAGCCAGAGCGAGGCACAGCCAGAGCGAGGCACAGCCAGAGGAAGACACTGCCAGAGTGAGCCACAGCCAGAGTGAGACTCAGACAGACTGAGACACAGCCAGAGCGAGAAACCGCCAGAGTGAGGCACATCCAGAGAGAAGCACAGCCAGACTGAGACACATCCAGAGTGAGACGTATCCAGAGAAGATGCACTGCCAGAGTGAGACAGAGCCAAAGTGAGGCACAGCCAGAGTGAGGCACAGCCAGAGTGAGGCACAGCCAGACTGAGGCACAGCCAGAGGGACACAGCCAGAGTGTGACACAGCCAGAGTGAGACACAGCCAGACTGAGGCACATCCAGAGAGAGGCACATCCAGACTGAGACACAGCCAGAGGGAGACACAGCCAGTGTGAGGCACAGTCAGAGTGAGGCACAGCCAGAGTGAGACACAGCCAGAGTGAGACACAGCCAGAGTGAGACACAGCCAGAGTGAGACACAGCCAGAGTGAGACACAGCCAGAGTGAGACACAGCCTGAGTGAGACACAGCCTGAGTGAGACACAGCCTGAGTGAGACACAGCCTGAGTGAACACAGCCAGAGTGAGGCATAGCCAGTGTGAGGCACAGCCTGAGTGGGACACATCCAGATTCAGGCACAGCCAGAGTGAGGCACAGCCAGAGTGAGACACAGCCAGAGTGAGACACAGCCAGAGTGAGACACAGCCAGAATGAGACACAGCCAGAGTGAGACACAGCCAGAGTGAGACACAGTCAGAGTGAGACACAGTCAGAGTGAGACACAGCCAGAGTGAGACACAGCCAGAGTGAGACACAGCCTGAGTAGACACCACCAGAGTGAGGCACAGCCAGAGTGAGACACAGCCAGAGTGAGACGCATCCAGAGCGAGGCACTGCCAGTGAGACAGAGCCAGAGTGAGGCACAGCCAGACTGAGGCACAGCCAGAGGGAAACATAGCCAGAGTGAGGCACAGCCAGAGTGAGACACAGCCAGTGTGAGGCACAGCCAGAGTGAGGCACATCCAGACAGAGACACAGCCAGAGGTAGACACAGCCAAAGTGAGACACAGCCAGAGTGAGACACAGCCAGAGTGAGACACAGCCAGAGTGAGACACAGCCAGAGTGAGACACAGCCAGAGTGAGACACAGCCTGAGTAAGACACAGCCAGAGTGAGGCACAGCCAGTGTGGGACACAGCGAGGGTGAGACACAGCCAGAGTGAGACACAGCCAGAGTGGGAAACAGCCAGAGTGAGTTTCAGTCAGAGGGAGACACAGCCAGAGTGATACACAGCCAGAGTGAGACACAGCGAGAGTGAGACACAGCCAGAGGGAGGCATAGCCAGAGTGGGCCACAGCCAGAGCGAGACACATCCAGAGTGAGACACAGCCAGAGTGAGAACAGCCAGAGTGAGACACAGCCAGAGTGAGACACATATGGAGTGAGACACAGCCAGAGTGAGACACAGCCAGAGTGAGACACAGCCAGAGTGAGACACAGCCAGAGTGAGACACAGGCAGAGGGAGACACAGCCAGAGTGAGACACAGCCAGAGTGAGACACAGGCAGAGGGAGACACAGCCAGAGTGAGGCACAGCCAGAGTGAGACACAGCCAGAGTGAGACACAGGCAGAGGGAGACACAGCCAGAGTGAGGCACACCAAGAGTGAGGCACACCAAGAGTGAGGCACACCAAGAGTGAGGCACAGCCAGAGTGAGACACAGCCAGAGTGAGACACAGGCAGAGGGAGACACAGCCAGAGTGAGACACAGCCAGAGTGAGACGCAGCCTGAGTGAGACACAGGCAGAGTGAGACACAGCCAGAGTGAGGCACACCAAGAGTGAGGCACAGCCAGAGTGAGACACAGCCAGAGTGAGACACAGCCAGAGTGAGACACAGCCAGAGTGAGGCACAGCCAGAGTGAGACACAGCCAGAGTGAGACACAGGCAGAGGGAGACACATCCAGAGTGAGAAACAGCCAGAGTGTGACCCAGCCAGAGTGGGACAAAGCCAGAGTGGGACACAGCCAGAGTGGGACACAGCCAGAGTGATCCACAGCCAGAGCGAGGCACAGCCAGAGTGTGGCACAGCAAGAGTGACGCACAGGCAGAGTGGGACACAGCCAGAGTGAGGCACAGCCGGAGTGAGATACAGCCAGAGTGAGGCCCAGCCAGAGGGAGGCACAGCCAGAGTGAGGCACACCCAGAGTGAGGCACAGCCAGATGAGAGACAGCCAGAGTGAGACACATCCGGGCTGAGACACATCCAGAGTGAGACACAGCCAGAGGGAGCCACAGCCAGAGTGAGACTCAGGCAGAGGGAGGCACAGCCAGAGTGTGGCACAGCCAGAGTAAGCCACAGCCAGAGTGAGGCTCAGCAAGAATGAAGCACAGCCAGAGTGAGACACAGCCAGAGTGAGTCACAGCCAGAGTGGGACACAGCCAGAGTGAGGCACAGCCAGAGTGAGATACAGCCAGAGTGAGGCACAGCCAGAGTGAGATACCGTCGGAGAGAGACACATCCAGACTGAGACACAGCCAGAGTGAGACACAGTCAGAGTGAGACACAGCCAGAGTGAGACACAGGCAGAGTGAGACACAGCCAGAGTGAGACACAGCCAGAGTGAGACACAGCCAGAGTGAGACACAGTCAGAGTGAGACACAGCCAGAGTGAGTCACAGCCAGAGTGAGACACAGCCAGAGTGAGACACAGCCAGAGTGAGACACAGCCAGAGTGAGACACAGTCAGAGTGAGACACAGCCAGAGTGAGACACAGGCAGAGTGAGATACAGCCAGAGTGAGACACAGCCAGAGTGAGACACAGCCAGAGTGAGACAGAGCAAGAGTGAGGCACAGCCAGAGTGAGACACAGCCAGAGTGAGGCACAGCCAGAGTGAGACACAGCCAGAGTGAGACACAGCCAGAGTGAGGCACAGCCAGAGTGAGGCACAGCCAGAGTGAGACAGATCCAGAGTGAGGCACAGCCAGAGTGGGATACAGCCACAGTGGGACACAGCCAGAGACGGACACAGCCAGAGTGGGACACAGCCAGAGTGGGACACAGCCAGAGTGGGACACAGCCAGTGTGAGGCACAGCCAGAGTGAGACACATCCAGAGTGAGACACAGCCAGTGTGGGACACAGCCAGAGTGAGACACAGCCAGAGTGAGACACAGCCAGAGTGAGACACAGCCAGAGTGAGACACAGCCAGAGTGAGACACAGCCAGAGTGAGACACAGCCAGAGTGGGACACAGCCAGAGTGGGACACAGCCAGAGTGGCACACAGCCAGAGTGGGACACAGCCAGATTGGGACAAAGCCAGAGTGGGACACAGCCAGAGTGAGACACAGCCAGAGTGAGACACAGCCAGAGCGAGACACAGCCAAAGCGTGGCACAGCCTGAGTGATACACAGCCAGGGTGAGACACAGCCAGAGTGAGACACAGCCTGAGCGAGACACAGCCAGAGCGAGACACAGCCAGAGCGAGACACAGCCAGAGTGAGACACAGCCAGAGTGAGACACAGCCAGAGTGAGGCACAGCCATAGTGAGACACAGCCAGAGTGAGACGCAGCCACAGTCAGACACAGCCAGAGTGAGGCACAGCCAGAGGGAGACACAGCCAGAATGAGGCACAGCCAGAGTGAGACGCAGACACAGTCAGACACAGCCAGAATGAGACACAGCCAGAGTGAGACACAGCCAGAGTGAGACACAGCCAGAGTGTGACAGAGCCAGTGTGAGGCACAGCCAGAGTGAGACACAGCCAGAGTGAGGCACAGCCAGAGTGAGACACAGCCAGAGTGAGGCACAGCCAGAGTGAGGCACAGCAAGAGTGAGGCACAGCCAGAGTGAGACACATACAGAGTGAGACACATACAGAGTGAGACACAGCCAGTGTGGGATACAGCCAGACTGTGACACAGCCAGAGTGAGACACAGCCAGAGTGAGACACAGCCAGAATGAGACAGAGCCAGAGTCAGGCACAGCCAGAGTGAGACACAGCCAGAGTGAGACACAGCAAGAGTGAGGCACAGCCAGAGTGAGACACTTCCAGAGTGAGACACAGCCACAGTGGGATACAGCCACAGTGGGACACAGCCAGATTGGGACACAGCCAGAATGGGACACAGCCAGAGTGTGACACAGGCAGAGTGGGACACAGCCAGAGTGGGACACAGCCAGAGTGGGACACAGCCAGAGTGGGACACAGCCAGAGTGGGACACAGCCAGAGTGGGACACAGCCAGAGTGGGACACAGCCAGAGAGGGACACAGCCAGAGTGGGACACAGCCAGAGTGGGACACAGCCAGAGTGGGACACAGCCAGAGTGGGACACAGCCAGAGTGGGTCACAGCCAGAGTGTGGCACAGCCAGAGTGAGGCACAGCCAGAGTGAGGCACAGCCAGAGTGAGGCACAGCCAGAGTGAGACACAGCCAGAGTGAGACACAGCCAGAGCGAGACACAGCCAAAACGTGGCACAGCCTGAGTGATACACAGCCAGGGTGAGACACAGCCAGAGTGAGACACAGCCTGAGCGAGACACAGCCAGAGCGAGACACAGCCAGAGCGAGACACAGCCAGAGTGAGACACAGCCAGAGTGAGACACAGCCAGAGTGAGGCACAGCCAGAGTGAGGCACAGCCAGAGTGAGACGCAGCCACAGTCAGACACAGCCAGAGTGAGGCACAGCCAGAGGGAGACACAGCCAGAATGAGGCACAGCCAGAGTGAGACGCAGACACAGTCAGACACAGCCAGAATGAGACACAGCCAGAGTGAGTCACAGCCAGAGTGGGACACAGCCAGAGTGAGGCACAGCCAGAGTGAGATACAGCCAGAGTGAGGCACAGCCAGATGGAGACACAGCCAGAGTGAGGCACATCCAGAGTGAGGCACAGCCAGAGTGAGGCACATCCAGAGAGAGGCACATCCAGACTGAGACACAGCCAGAGGGAAACACAGCCAGTGTGAGGCACAGCCAGAGTGAGGCACAGCCAGAGTGAGACACAGCCAGAGTGAGACACAGCCAGAGTGAGACACAGCCAGAGTGAGACACAGCCTGAGTGAGACACAGCCAGAGTGAGACACAGCCAGAGTGAGACAAAGCCAGAGTAAGACACAGCCTGAGTAGACACAGCCTGAGTAGACACAGCCAGAGTGAGGCATAGCCAGAGTGAGGCACAGCCAGAGTGGGACACATCCAGAGTCAGGCACAGCCAAAGTGAGGCACAGCCAGAGTGAGACACAGCCAGAGTGAGACACAGGCAGAGTGAGACAGATCCAGAGTGAGACACAGCCAGAGTGAGACACAGCCAGAGTGAGACACAGCCAGAGTGAGACACAGCCAGAGTGAGACACAGCCAGAGTGAGACACAGCCAGAGTGAGACACAGCCAGAGTGAGACACAGCCAGAGTGAGACACAGCCAGAGTGAGACACAGCCAGAGTGAGACACAGCCAGGTTGAGACACAGGCAGACGGAGGCACATCCAGAGTGATAAACAGCCAGAGTGGGACACAGCCAGAGTGGGACACAGCCAGAGCGAGCCACAGCCAGAGCGAGGCACAGCCAGAGCAAGACACAGCCAGAGTGAGGCACAGCCAGAGTGAGACTCAGACAGACTGAGACAGAGCCAGAGCGAGACACCGCCAGAGTGAGGCACATCCAGAGTGAATCACAGCCAGACTGAGACACATCCAGAGTGAGACGCAGCCAGGGTGAGACGCATCCAGAGTGAGGCACTGCCAGAGTGAGACAGAGCCAGAGTGAGGCACAGCCAGAGTGAGACACAGCCAGAGTGAGACACCGCCAGAGTGCAACACAGCCAGAGTGGGACACACCCAGTGTGATGCACAGCCAGAGGGAAACACAGCCAGAGTGAGGCACAGCCAGAGTGAGACACAGCCAGACTGAGGCACATCCAGAGAGAGGCACATCCAGATTGAGACACAGCCAGAGGGAAACACAGCCAGTGTGAGGCACAGCCAGAGTGAGGCACAGCCAGAGTGAGACACAGCCAGACTGAGACATAGCCAGAGTGAGACACAGCCAGAGTGAGACACGGCCAGAGTGAGACACAGCCAGAGTGAGACACAGCCAGAGTGAGACACAGCCAGAGTGAGACACAGCCAGAGTAAGACACAGCCTGAGTAGACACAGCCTGAGTAGACACAGCCAGAGTGAGGCATAGCCAGAGTGAGGCACAGCCAGAGTGGGACACATCCAGAGTCAGGCACAGCCAGAGTGAGGCACAGCCAGAGTGAGACACAGCCAGAGCGAGACACAGCCAAAGCGTGGCACAGCCTGAGTGATACACAGCCAGGGTGAGACACAGCCAGAGTGCGACACAGCCTGAGCGAGACACAGCCAGAGCGAGACACAGCCAGAGCGAGACACAGCCAGAGTGAGACACAGCCAGAGTGAGACACAGCCAGAGTGAGTCACAGCCAGAGTGAGGCACAGCCAGAGTGAGACGCAGCCACAGTCAGACACAGCCAGAGTGAGGCACAGCCAGAGGGAGACACAGCCAGAATGAGGCACAGCCAGAGTGAGACGCAGACACAGTCAGACACAGCCAGAATGAGACACAGCCAGAGTGAGACACAGCCAGAGTGAGACACAGCCAGAGTGAGACAGAGCCAGTGTGAGGCACAGCCAGAGTGAGACACAGCCAGAGTGAGGCACAGCCAGAGTGAGACACAGCCAGAGTGAGGCACAGCCAGAGTGAGGCACAGCAAGAGTGAGGCACAGCCAGAGTGAGACACATACAGAGTGAGACACATACAGAGTGAGACACAGCCAGTGTGGGATACAGCCAGAGTGTGACACAGCCAGAGTGAGACACAGCCAGAGTGAGACACAGCCAGAATGAGACAGAGCCAGAGTCAGGCACAGCCAGAGTGAGACACAGCCAGAGTGAGACACAGCAAGAGTGAGGCACAGCCAGAGTGAGACACTTCCAGAGTGAGACACAGCCACAGTGGGATACAGCCACAGTGGGACACAGCCAGATTGGGACACAGCAAGAGTGGGACACAGCCAGAGTGTGACACAGGCAGAGTGGGACACAGCCAGAGTGGGACACAGCCAGAGTGGGACACAGCCAGAGTGGGACACAGCCAGAGTGGGACACAGCCAGAGTGGGACACAGCCAGAGAGGGACACAGCCAGAGTGGGACACAGCCAGAGTGGGACACAGCCAGAGTAGGACACAGCCAGAGTGGGTCACAGCCAGAGTGTGGCACAGCCAGAGTGAGGCACAGCCAGAGTGAGGCACAGCCAGAGTGAGGCACAGCCAGAGTGAGACACAGCCAGAGTGAGACACAGCCAGGGTGAGGCACAGCCAGAGTGAGACACAGCCAGAGTGAGACACAGCCAGAGTGAGACACAGCCAGGTTGAGGCACAGCCAGAGTGAGACACAGCCAGTGTGAGGCACAGCCAGTGTGAGGCACAGCCAGGGTAAGCCACAGCCAGAGCGAGGCACAGCCAGAGGAAGACACTGCCAGAGTGAGCCACAGCCAGAGTGAGACTCAGACAGACTGAGACACAGCCAGAGCGAGAAACCGCCAGATTGAGGCACATCCAGAGAGAAGCACAGCCAGACTGAGACACATCCAGAGTGAGACGCATCCAGAGCGAGGCACTGCCAGAGTGAGACAGAGCCAAAGTGAGGCACAGCCAGAGTGAGGCACAGCCAGAGTGAGGCACAGCCAGACTGAGGCACAGCCAGAGGGACACAGCCAGAGTGTGACACAGCCAGAGTGAGACACAGCCAGACTGAGGCACATCCAGAGAGAGGCACATCCAGACTGAGACACAGCCAGAGGGAGACACAGCCAGTGTGAGGCACAGTCAGAGTGAGGCACAGCCAGAGTGAGACACAGCCAGAGTGAGACACAGCCAGAGTGAGACACAGCCAGAGTGAGACACAGCCAGAGTGAGACACAGCCTGAGTGAGACACAGCCTGAGTGAGACACAGCCTGAGTGAGACACAGCCTGAGTGAGACACAGCCAGAGTGAGGCATAGCCAGTGTGAGGCACAGCCAGAGTGAGACACAGCCAGAGTGAGACACAGCCAGAGTGAGACACAGCCAGAATGAGACACAGCCAGAGTGAGACACAGCCAGAGTGAGACACAGTCAGAGTGAGACACAGTCAGAGTGAGACACAGCCAGAGTGAGATACAGCCAGAGTGAGACACAGCCTGAGTAGACACCGCCAGAGTGAGGCACAGCCAGAGTGAGACACAGCCAGAGTGAGACGCATCCAGAGCGAGGCACTGCCAGTGAGACAGAGCCAGAGTGAGGCACAGCCAGACTGAGGCACAGCCAGAGGGAAACATAGCCAGAGTGAGGCACAGCCAGAGTGAGACACAGCCAGTGTGAGGCACAGCCAGAGTGAGGCACATCCAGACAGAGACACAGCCAGAGGGAGACACAGCCAAAGTGAGACACAGCCAGAGTGAGACACAGCCAGAGTGAGACACAGCCAGAGTGAGACACAGCCAGAGTGAGACACAGCCTGAGTAAGACACAGCCAGAGTGAGGCACAGCCAGTGTGGGACACAGCGAGGGTGAGACACAGCCAGAGTGAGACACAGCCAGAGTGGGAAACAGCCAGAGTGAGTTTCAGTCAGAGGGAGACACAGCCAGAGTGATACACAGCCAGAGTGAGACACAGCCAGAGTGAGACACAGCCAGAGGGAGGCATAGCCAGAGTGGGCCACAGCCAGAGCGAGACACATCCAGAGTGAGACACAGCCAGAGTGAGAACAGCCAGAGGGAGACACAGCCAGAGTGAGACACATATGGAGTGAGACACAGCCAGAGTGAGACACAGCCAGAGTGAGACACAGCCAGAGTGAGACACAGGCAGAGGGAGACACAGCCAGAGTGAGGCACAGCCAGAGTGAGACACAGCCAGAGTGAGACACAGGCAGAGGGAGACACAGCCAGAGTGAGGCACACAAAGAGTGAGGCACACCAAGAGTGAGGCACACCAAGAGTGAGGCACAGCCAGAGTGAGACACAGCCAGAGTGAGACACAGGCAGAGGGAGACACAGCCAGAGTGAGACACAGCCAGAGTGAGACGCAGCCTGAGTGAGACACAGGCAGAGTGAGACACAGCCAGAGTGAGGCACACCAAGAGTGAGGCACAGCCAGAGTGAGACACAGCCAGAGTGAGACACAGCCAGAGTGAGACACAGCCAGAGTGAGGCACAGCCAGAGTGAGACACAGCCAGAGTGAGACACAGCCAGAGTGAGACACAGCCAGAGTGAGGCACAGCCAGAGTGAGACACAGACAGAGTGAGACACAGGCAGAGGGAGACACATCCAGAGTGAGAAACAGCCAGAGTGTGACCCAGCCAGAGTGGGACACAGCCAGAGTGATCCACAGCCAGAGTGACGCACAGGCAGAGTGGGACACAGCCAGAGTGAGGCACAGCCAGAGTGAGATACAGCCAGAGTGAGGCCCAGCCAGAGGGAGGCACAGCCAGAGTGAGGCACACCCATAGTGAGGCACAGCCAGATGAGAGACACCCAGAGTGAGACACATACGGAGTGAGACACATCCGGGCTGAGACACATCCAGAGTGAGACACAGCCAGAGGGAGCCACAGCCAGAGTGAGACTCAGGCAGAGGGAGGCACAGCCAGAGTGTGGCACAGCCAGAGTAAGCCACAGCCAGAGTGAGGCTCAGCCAGAATGAGGCACAGCCAGAGTGAGACACAGCCAGAGTGAGATACAGCCAGAGTGAGGCACAGCCAGAGTGAGATACCGTCGGAGTGAGACACATCCAGACTGAGACACAGCAAGAGTGAGACACAGTCAGAGTGAGACACAGCCAGAGTGAGACACAGGCAGAGTGAGACACAGCCAGAGTGAGACACAGCCAGAGTGAGACACAGCCAGAGTGAGACACAGCCAGAGTAAGACACAGCCTGAGTAGACACAGCCTGAGTAGACACAGCCAGAGTGAGGCATAGCCAGAGTGAGGCACAGCCAGAGTGGGACACATCCAGAGTCAGGCACAGCCAGAGTGAGGCACAGCCAGAGTGAGACACAGCCAGAGCGAGACACAGCCAAAGCGTGGCACAGCCTGAGTGATACACAGCCAGGGTGAGACACAGCCAGAGTGCGACACAGCCTGAGCGAGACACAGCCAGAGCGAGACACAGCCAGAGCGAGACACAGCCAGAGTGAGACACAGCCAGAGTGAGACACAGCCAGAGTGAGGCACAGCCAGAGTGAGGCACAGCCAGAGTGAGACGCAGCCACAGTCAGACACAGCCAGAGTGAGGCACAGCCAGAGGGAGACACAGCCAGAATGAGGCACAGCCAGAGTGAGACGCAGACACAGTCAGACACAGCCAGAATGAGACACAGCCAGAGTGAGACACAGCCAGAGTGAGACACAGCCAGAGTGAGACAGAGCCAGTGTGAGGCACAGCCAGAGTGAGACACAGCCAGAGTGAGGCACAGCCAGAGTGAGACACAGCCAGAGTGAGGCACAGCCAGAGTGAGGCACAGCAAGAGTGAGGCACAGCCAGAGTGAGACACATACAGAGTGAGACACATACAGAGTGAGACACAGCCAGTGTGGGATACAGCCAGAGTGTGACACAGCCAGAGTGAGACACAGCCAGAGTGAGACACAGCCAGAATGAGACAGAGCCAGAGTCAGGCACAGCCAGAGTGAGACACAGCCAGAGTGAGACACAGCAAGAGTGAGGCACAGCCAGAGTGAGACACTTCCAGAGTGAGACACAGCCACAGTGGGATACAGCCACAGTGGGACACAGCCAGATTGGGACACAGCAAGAGTGGGACACAGCCAGAGTGTGACACAGGCAGAGTGGGACACAGCCAGAGTGGGACACAGCCAGAGTGGGACACAGCCAGAGTGGGACACAGCCAGAGTGGGACACAGCCAGAGTGGGACACAGCCAGAGAGGGACACAGCCAGAGTGGGACACAGCCAGAGTGGGACACAGCCAGAGTAGGACACAGCCAGAGTGGGTCACAGCCAGAGTGTGGCACAGCCAGAGTGAGGCACAGCCAGAGTGAGGCACAGCCAGAGTGAGGCACAGCCAGAGTGAGACACAGCCAGAGTGAGACACAGCCAGGGTGAGGCACAGCCAGAGTGAGACACAGCCAGAGTGAGACACAGCCAGAGTGAGACACAGCCAGGTTGAGGCACAGCCAGAGTGAGACACAGCCAGTGTGAGGCACAGCCAGTGTGAGGCACAGCCAGGGTAAGCCACAGCCAGAGCGAGGCACAGCCAGAGGAAGACACTGCCAGAGTGAGCCACAGCCAGAGTGAGACTCAGACAGACTGAGACACAGCCAGAGCGAGAAACCGCCAGATTGAGGCACATCCAGAGAGAAGCACAGCCAGACTGAGACACATCCAGAGTGAGACGCATCCAGAGCGAGGCACTGCCAGAGTGAGACAGAGCCAAAGTGAGGCACAGCCAGAGTGAGGCACAGCCAGAGTGAGGCACAGCCAGACTGAGGCACAGCCAGAGGGACACAGCCAGAGTGTGACACAGCCAGAGTGAGACACAGCCAGACTGAGGCACATCCAGAGAGAGGCACATCCAGACTGAGACACAGCCAGAGGGAGACACAGCCAGTGTGAGGCACAGTCAGAGTGAGGCACAGCCAGAGTGAGACACAGCCAGAGTGAGACACAGCCAGAGTGAGACACAGCCAGAGTGAGACACAGCCAGAGTGAGACACAGCCTGAGTGAGACACAGCCTGAGTGAGACACAGCCTGAGTGAGACACAGCCTGAGTGAGACACAGCCAGAGTGAGGCATAGCCAGTGTGAGGCACAGCCAGAGTGAGACACAGCCAGAGTGAGACACAGCCAGAGTGAGACACAGCCAGAATGAGACACAGCCAGAGTGAGACACAGCCAGAGTGAGACACAGTCAGAGTGAGACACAGTCAGAGTGAGACACAGCCAGAGTGAGATACAGCCAGAGTGAGACACAGCCTGAGTAGACACCGCCAGAGTGAGGCACAGCCAGAGTGAGACACAGCCAGAGTGAGACGCATCCAGAGCGAGGCACTGCCAGTGAGACAGAGCCAGAGTGAGGCACAGCCAGACTGAGGCACAGCCAGAGGGAAACATAGCCAGAGTGAGGCACAGCCAGAGTGAGACACAGCCAGTGTGAGGCACAGCCAGAGTGAGGCACATCCAGACAGAGACACAGCCAGAGGGAGACACAGCCAAAGTGAGACACAGCCAGAGTGAGACACAGCCAGAGTGAGACACAGCCAGAGTGAGACACAGCCAGAGTGAGACACAGCCTGAGTAAGACACAGCCAGAGTGAGGCACAGCCAGTGTGGGACACAGCGAGGGTGAGACACAGCCAGAGTGAGACACAGCCAGAGTGGGAAACAGCCAGAGTGAGTTTCAGTCAGAGGGAGACACAGCCAGAGTGATACACAGCCAGAGTGAGACACAGCCAGAGTGAGACACAGCCAGAGGGAGGCATAGCCAGAGTGGGCCACAGCCAGAGCGAGACACATCCAGAGTGAGACACAGCCAGAGTGAGAACAGCCAGAGGGAGACACAGCCAGAGTGAGACACATATGGAGTGAGACACAGCCAGAGTGAGACACAGCCAGAGTGAGACACAGCCAGAGTGAGACACAGGCAGAGGGAGACACAGCCAGAGTGAGGCACAGCCAGAGTGAGACACAGCCAGAGTGAGACACAGGCAGAGGGAGACACAGCCAGAGTGAGGCACACAAAGAGTGAGGCACACCAAGAGTGAGGCACACCAAGAGTGAGGCACAGCCAGAGTGAGACACAGCCAGAGTGAGACACAGGCAGAGGGAGACACAGCCAGAGTGAGACACAGCCAGAGTGAGACGCAGCCTGAGTGAGACACAGGCAGAGTGAGACACAGCCAGAGTGAGGCACACCAAGAGTGAGGCACAGCCAGAGTGAGACACAGCCAGAGTGAGACACAGCCAGAGTGAGACACAGCCAGAGTGAGGCACAGCCAGAGTGAGACACAGCCAGAGTGAGACACAGCCAGAGTGAGACACAGCCAGAGTGAGGCACAGCCAGAGTGAGACACAGACAGAGTGAGACACAGGCAGAGGGAGACACATCCAGAGTGAGAAACAGCCAGAGTGTGACCCAGCCAGAGTGGGACACAGCCAGAGTGATCCACAGCCAGAGTGACGCACAGGCAGAGTGGGACACAGCCAGAGTGAGGCACAGCCAGAGTGAGATACAGCCAGAGTGAGGCCCAGCCAGAGGGAGGCACAGCCAGAGTGAGGCACACCCATAGTGAGGCACAGCCAGATGAGAGACACCCAGAGTGAGACACATACGGAGTGAGACACATCCGGGCTGAGACACATCCAGAGTGAGACACAGCCAGAGGGAGCCACAGCCAGAGTGAGACTCAGGCAGAGGGAGGCACAGCCAGAGTGTGGCACAGCCAGAGTAAGCCACAGCCAGAGTGAGGCTCAGCCAGAATGAGGCACAGCCAGAGTGAGACACAGCCAGAGTGAGATACAGCCAGAGTGAGGCACAGCCAGAGTGAGATACCGTCGGAGTGAGACACATCCAGACTGAGACACAGCAAGAGTGAGACACAGTCAGAGTGAGACACAGCCAGAGTGAGACACAGGCAGAGTGAGACACAGCCCGAGTGAGACACAGCCAGAGTGAGACACAGTCAGAGTGAGACACAGCCAGAGTGAGACACAGCCAGAGTGAGACACAGCCAGAGTGAGACACAGCCAGAGTGAGACACAGCCAGAGTGAGACACAGTCAGAGTGAGACACAGCCAGAGTGAGACACAGGCTGAGTGAGACACAGCCAGAGTGAGACACAGCCAGAGTGAGACACAGCCAGAGTGAGACACAGCCAGCGTGAGACAGAGCCAGAGTGAGGCACAGCCAGAGTGAGGCACAGCCAGAGTGAGACACAGCCAGAGTGAGACACAGCCAGAGTGAGGCACAGCCAGAGTGAGGCACAGCCAGAGTGAGACAGATCCAGAGTGAGGCACAGCCAGAGTGCGATACAGCCACAGTGGGACACAGCCAGAGTGGGACACAGCCAGAGTGGGACACAGCCAGAGTGGGACACAGCCAGAGTGGGACACAGCCAGTGTGAGGCACAGCCAGAGTGAGACACATCCAGAGTGAGACACAGCCAGTGTGGGACACAGCCAGAGTGAGACACAGCCAGAGTGAGACACAGCCAGAGTGAGACACAGCCAGAGTGAGACACAGCCAGAGTGAGACACAGCCAGAGTGAGACACAGCCAGAGTGGGACACAGCCAGAGTGGGACACAGCCAGAGTGGGACACAGCCAGAGTGGGACACAGCCAGAGTGGGACAAAGCCAGAGTGGGACACAGCCAGAGTGAGACACAGCCAGAGTGAGACACAGCCAGAGCGAGACACAGCCAAAGCGTGGCACAGCCTGAGTGATACACAGCCAGGGTGAGACACAGCCAGAGTGAGACACAGCCTGAGCGAGACACAGCCAGAGCGAGACACAGCCAGAGCGAGACACAGCCAGAGTGAGACACAGCCAGAGTGAGACACAGCCAGAGTGAGGCACAGCCAGAGTGAGGCACAGCCAGAGTGAGACGCAGCCACAGTCAGACACAGCCAGAGTGAGGCACAGCCAGAGGGAGACACAGCCAGAATGAGGCACAGCCAGAGTGAGACGCAGACACAGTCAGACACAGCCAGAATGAGACACAGCCAGAGTGAGTCACAGCCAGAGTGGGACACAGCCAGAGTGAGGCACAGCCAGACGGAGACACAGCCAGGGTGAGGCACATCCAGAGTGAGGCACAGCCAGAGTGAGGCACTGCCAGAGCGAGACACAGCCAGATGGAGACACATCCAGAGTGAGGCACAGCCATAGTGAGGCACAGCCTGAGTGAGACACAGCCAGAGTGAGACACAGCTAGAGTGAGACACAGCCAGAGTGAGACACAGCCAGAGTGAGGCACAGCCAGAGTGAGGCACTGCCAGAGCGAGACACAGCCAGATGGAGACACATCCAGAGTGAGATACAGCCAGAGTGAGGCACAGCCAGACGGAGACACAGCCAGAGTGAGGCACATCCAGAGTGAGGCACAGCCAGAGTGAGGCACTGCCAGAGCGAGACACAGCCAGATGGCGACACATCCAGAGTGAGGCACAGCCATAGTGAGGCACAGCCTGAGTGAGACACAGCCATAGTGAGGCACAGCCTGAGTGAGACACAGCCAGAGTGAGGCATAGCCAGAGGGAGGCACATCCAGAGTGAGAAACAGCCAGAGTGGGACACAGCCAGAGTGGGCCACAGCCAGAGCGAGCCACAGCCAGAGCGAGGCACAGCCAGAGCAAGACACAGGTAGAGTGAGGCACAGCCAGAGTGAGACTCAGACAGACTGAGACAGAGCCAGAGCGAGACACCGCCAGAGTGAGGCACATCCAGAGTGAAGCACAGCCAGACTGAGACACATCCAGAGTGAGACGCAGCCAGGGTGAGACGCATCCAGAGTGAGGCACTGCCAGAGTGAGACAGAGCCAGAGTGAGGCACAGCCAGAGTGAGGCACAGCCAGAGTGAGGCACAGCCAGAGTGAGACACCGCCAGAGTGGGACACACCCAGTGTGATGCACAGCCAGAGGGAAACACAGCCAGAGTGAGGCACAGCCAGAGTGAGACACAGCCAGACTGAGGCACATCCAGAGAGAGGCACATCCAGACTGAGACACAGCCAGAGGGAAACACAGCCAGTGTGAGGCACAGCCAGAGTGAGGCACAGCCAGAGTGAGACACAGCCAGAGTGAGACACAGCCAGAGTGAGACACAGCCAGAGTGAGACACAGCCTGAGTGAGACACAGCCAGAGTGAGACACAGCCAGAGTGAGACACAGCCAGAGTAAGACACAGCCTGAGTAGACACAGCCTGAGTAGACACAGCCAGAGTGAGGCATAGCCAGAGTGAGGCACAGCCAGAGTGGGACACATCCAGAGTCAGGCACAGCCAAAGTGAGGCACAGCCAGAGTGAGACACAGCCTGAGTGAGACACAACCAGAGTGAGACAGATCCAGAGTGAGACACAGCCAGAGTGAGACACAGCCAGAGTGAGACACAGCCAGAGTGAGACACAGCCAGAGTGAGACACAGCCAGAGTGAGACACAGCCAGAGTGAGACACAGCCAGAGTGAGACACAGCCAGAGTGAGACACAGCCAGAGTGAGACACAGCCAGGTTGAGACACAGGCAGAGGGAGGCACATCCAGAGTGAGAAACAGCCAGAGTGGGACACAGCTAGAGTGGGACACAGCCAGAGCGAGCCACAGCCAGAGCGAGGCACAGCCAGAGCAAGACACAGCCAGAGTGAGGCACAGCCAGAGTGAGACTCAGACAGACTGAGACAGAGCCAGAGCGAGACACCGCCAGAGTGAGGCACATCCAGAGTGAAGCACAGCCAGACTGAGACACATCCAGAGTGAGACGCAGCCAGGGTGAGACGCATCCAGAGTGAGGCACTGCCAGAGTGAGACAGAGCCAGAGTGAGGCACAGCCAGAGTGAGACACAGCCAGAGTGAGACACCGCCAGAGTGCAACACAGCCAGAGTGGGACACACCCAGTGTGATGCACAGCCAGAGGGAAACACAGCCAGAGTGAGGCACAGCCAGAGTGAGACACAGCCAGACTGAGGCACATCCAGAGAGAGGCACATCCAGATTGAGACACAGCCAGAGGGAAACACAGCCAGTGTGAGGCACAGCCAGAGTGAGGCACAGCCAGAGTGAGACACAGCCAGAGTGAGACATAGCCAGAGTGAGACACAGCCAGAGTGAGACACAGCCAGAGTGAGACACAGCCAGAGTGAGACACAGCCAGAGTGAGACACAGCCAGAGTAAGACACAGCCTGAGTAGACACAGCCTGAGTAGACACAGCCAGAGTGAGGCATAGCCAGAGTGAGACACAGCCAGAGTGGGACACATCCAGAGTCAGGCACAGCCAGAGTGAGGCACAGCCAGAGTGAGACACAGCCAGAGTGAAACACAGCCAGAGTGAGACACAGCCAGAGTGATACACAGCCAGAGTGAGGCACAGCCTGAGTAGACACCGCCAGAGTGAGGCACATCCAGAGTGAAGCACAGCCAGACTGAGACGCATCCAGAGTGAGACACATCCAGAGTGAGACACAGCCAGAGTGAGACACATCCAGAGTGAGACACAGCCAGAGTGAGACACAGCCAGAGTGAGACACAGCCAGAGTGAGACACAGCCAGAGTGAGACACAGCCAGAGTGAGACACAGCCAGAGTGAGACACAGCCAGAGTGAGACACAGCCAGAGTGAGATACAGCCAGAGTGAGACACAGCCAGAGTGAGACACATCCAGAGTGAGACACAGCCAGAGTGAGACACAGCCAGAGTGAGACACAGCCAGAGTGAGACACAGCCAGAGTGAGACACATCCAGAGTGAGACACAGCTAGAGGGAGTGGCCTGAAAAATGTGGGAACCACAGGTTTATTCCGCGGGGAGCTCTGACATTCAAGTTGTTCTGGATAAGGGTTTGGTATCTGGGTATTCAATTGGTCTGTGATTGGACCACGATGCATAAATGGAACCTGGCCAGTTTGGTAGAGGGGGTCAAAGGGGATTTGAGGAGATGTGTTGCCCGATCACAGTGAGGAGGGTACAAACCGTGACCATGAACATTCTGCCGCTGTCTTTATTTACTTTTCAGTATCTCCCAATACTTCTTCCTGAGGCGTTTTTCCGGAGGGTGGATGAATTAATTTTGGAGTTTGTTTGGACAGGCAAGACGCCTCGGATCCGAAGGACCTTTTTGTCGAAGGAGTGACGGGTGGCGGAGTTGGCACTCCCTAGCCTGGGGGGCGAACATGGAGGAGGTGAGATGATGGTGGGGAGAGGGGGGGGCTCAGAATGAGTACAGGTGGAGGAGGCCTCGCGTGTGGGGACCACCGCCGGCTCTGCTCCTGGTAGTCCCACCATTTTGTCGTCTCTCGAAATTTGGAACCGGTTAAGGTGTCGCTTTAACATAGGGCCTATGTCGGAATTGGCCTGAAAATGTGGGAACCGCAGGTTTATTCCAGGGGGGGTGGATGCGATCTATGGGAGTTGGTATACGAAGGGTTTGAGCGACAAAACAACCAGGGTGCAACGAATTTGGCTGCTGCTGCTTTCCCCTGAGTGGCCATTCCCCTCAGCAGTGTCCCAAACGGTGTAGCTGCTTTGCTGGGAATGGCCACTGGAGATTCCTGCACCGACTGCCGAGTCCTCTTGGGCCAGGAAGCCCAAACCGACCTGGTGGTCACCCATTCCCTTCCTGCCTGTGGAGTCTGGGCCTGCGGTGTGACCACCTCTCTATACGTGCTGTCCACGATGCTCTCCACCTCGCCGATGCTCCACAGTGTCCCTAGCCGCCGCCCCAGCTGGGAAACCCGGGCTTCCAGGAGCTGCAGCTGGAGGCACTTCCTGCCCACGTGCTGGCCCCAGGCACTGGAAATGATCCATGCTTCCCACATAGAGCGGGAGGAGCAAACCAAGGCTTTGAGTTCTCCTGCCATGACGTGCTCTTTAACTTAAAGCTTTGGAAGATGCTGAATATCAGATAATATCAGTCTCTCGAAGACCCTTCTTTCCTGCTCCTCGTTACCACAGTATATAGCCTTCACAAACTATAGACCATAGAAAACAAGTGGTGAAAGTAGTAAATGCTTTCCCGATCTTGCTGTGTCACCGTTCTGCCCCGGAAAACCATTACTGAAGGATGGCCTGACTCAGTCCATGTTCACAAACACATGAGCCCATTTTGACCTCATGCAGTGAACAAGGCATCTCCCGGGGAGTAATTTCTAAAGTCAGGCATCCGGCCCCGGGTCACTGTCCGTGTGGAGTTTGCACGTTCTCCCCGTGTCTGCCTGGGTCTCACCCCCACAACCCAAAGATGTGCAGGGCAGGTGGATTGGCCAGGCTAACTTGCCCCTTAATTGGGGGAAAGAAATGTTTCAAGGTAAGCAGATCACCATATCAGAATCTTTGCAACCTGATATTTTTCAGCAACTTCATCACATGGGCAGAGATTGGACGAGGAGATTTGTAACAGAGACAGTCTGGGAATGGAGATTGACATTGAAGTCGCCATCGTGATGTGTGTGGCATGTCAAGAGCAGGTACCAATTCATCATAATAATCTTTATTATTGTCACAAGTCGGTTTACATTAACACTGCAATGAAGTTACTGTGAAAATCCCCTCGTCGCCACATTCCGGCGCCTGTTCGGGTCGCAGAGGGAGAATTCCGAATTCTCAGCGGGTACGGGAATTGAACCCTCGCTGCTGGCCTTGTTCTGCATCACAAACCAGCTGTCTAGCCCACTGAGCTGAACCAGCCCCTGCATGAAATCAGCATGAAACCCCACTCATTCCACATGACGTTCCCGCCCATCATTGGTCCAAGATGGCATCTAACCTCTTTCACGTGTAAGTGACTCCATCGTCATCATTGACTACTTTACCATGCACCCCAATATTCGACAATTACACAATATGTCAAGCACAACTGGCCATGCACGTCAAAATGCGGTTTTAAATTCAACTGATATGTCGAGAGAGACCATCGTGGCTGATGGTCTGGGGTTTAGCGGTAATCCATTTCAGAATATGTTGAGAAGTGTAACATCGATCGCACTACTTTTTCATGTCCCTACCCGGCTGAGCCGAATGGCTGGTTCACATGGTGAAACCCCTAATTCTCAATGTAGACAAACCGAATAAGATCTATTGTTACAGGCACAGAAACGAACAGAGAAAATAGAAGCAGGAGGAGGCCATTCGGCCCTTCGAGACTGCTCCGCCATTCATTATCATCATGGGCTGATCCCACCTTCCCCCCATACGCCTTTACCCGCAAGAGCTATATCTAATTCCATCTTGAAGTTACACCACATTTTGGCCTCAACTACTTTCTGTGGGAGTGAATTCCACAGATTCACCGCTCTCTGGGTGGAGAAATTTCTCCTCACCTCAGTCCTAAAAGGTTTACCCCTTATCCTCAAACTCTGACCCCTCGGTCTGGACTCCCCCACCATCGGGAACGTTCTTTCTGAATCTGTCTAACCCTGGTAGAATTGTGTAAGTTTCAATCAGGTCCCCGTCTCAGCTGTTTAGCACAGTGGACTAGACAGCTGGTTCGTGATGCAGAGCAAGGCCAACGGTGTGGGTTCAATTCTCAGACTGGCTCAGCTTATTCATGTAGGCCTCACCCTTGTCCCTTGCCTGAGGAGTGGTGACCCTCAGGTTAAATTACCACCAGTCAGCTCCCCCTCTCAAAGGGGAAAACAGCCTACGGTCATCTGGGACGATGGCTACTTCACTTTTACCTAATTTAGATCGAATGTACAGTACAGGAGGCCATTCAGCCCATCGCGTCTGCACTGGCTCTTGGAAAGAGCACCCTACCCAAGGTCCACACCTCCACCCTATCCCCATAACCTAGTAACCCCACCCAGCACTAAAGGCAATTTGGACACCAAGGGCAATTTATCATGGCCAGTCCACCTAATTGCTTCACAGCTCCAGGGTCCCAGGTTCGATTCCGGCTTGGGTCACTGTCTGTGCGGAGTCTGCACATCCTACTCGTGTGTGCGTGAGTATCCTGCGGGTGCTCCGGTTTCCTCCCACAGTCCAAAGATGTGCAGGTTAGGTGGATTGGCCATGATAAATTGCCCTTAGTGTCCAAAATTGCCCAGAGTGTTGGGTGTGGTTGCTGGGTTATGGGGATAGGGTGGAGGTGTAGACCTCGGGTAGGTTGCTCTTTCCAAGAGCCAGTGCAGACTCGATGGGCCGAAAGGCCTTCTTCTGCACTGTAAATTCTATGAAAGGTACAGCACGGGGCTAGATACAGAGTAAAGCTCCCTCTACACAGTCCCCATCAAACACTCCCAGGACAGGTACAGCACGGGGTTAGATACAGAGTAAAGCTCCCTCTACACTGTCCCCATCAAACACTCCCAGGACAGGTACAGCACGGGGTTAGATACAGAGTAAAGCTCCCTCTACACTGTCCCCATCAAACACTCCCAGGACAGGTACAGCACGGGGTTAGATACAGAGTAAAGCTCCCTCTACACTGTTCCCATCAAACACTCCCAGGACAGGTACAGCACGGGGTTAGATACAGAGTAAAGCTCCCTCTACACTGTCCCCATCAAACACTCCCAGGACAGGTACAGCACGGGATTAAATACAGAGTAAAGCTCCCTCTGCAGTGTCCCGATCAAACACTTTCAGGACAGGTACAGCACGGGGTTAGATACAGAGTAAAGCTCCCTCTACACTGTCCCCATCAAACACTCCCAGGACAGGTACAGTACAGAGTCAAATACAGAGTAAATCTCCCTCTACACTGTCCCCATCAAACACTCCCAGGAAAGGTACAGCTCGGGGTTAGATACAGAGTAACGCTCCCTCTACACTGTCCCCATCAAACACTCCCAGGACACACACAGCACGGGGGATAGATACAGAGTAAAGCGCCGTCTACACTGACCCCATCAAACACTCCCAGACAGGTACAGCACGGGGTTAGATAGAGAGTAAAGCTCCCTCTACACTGTCCCCATCAAACACTCCCAGGACAGGTACAGCACGGGGTTAGATACAGAAGACATCTCCCTTGACACTGTCCCCATCAAACATTCCCAGGACAGGTACAACACGGGGTTAGACACAGAGTAAAGCTCCCTCTACACTGTCCCCCATCAAACACTCTCAGGACAGGTACAGCACGGCGTTAGATAGAGATTAAAGATCCCCCTACACTTTCTCCATCAAACATTCCCAGGACAGGAACAGCACGGGGTTAGATACAGAGTGAAGCTCCCTCTGCACTGTCCCCATCAAACACTCCCAGGACAGGTACAGCACGGGGTTAGATATAGAGTAAAGATCCCTCTACACTGTCGCCATCAAACACTCCCAGGACAGGTACAGCACAGGGTTAGATACAGAGTAAAGCTCCCTCGACACTGTCCCCGTCAAACACTCCCAGGACAGGTACAGCATGGGGTTAGATAGAGAGTAAAGCTCCCTCGACACTGTTCCCATCAAACACTCCCAGGACAGGTACAGCACGGGGTTAGATACAGAAGACATCTCCCTTGACACTGTCCCCATCAAACATTCCCAGGACAGGTACAACACAGGGTTAGACACAGAGTAAAGCTCCCTCTACACTGTCCCCCATCAAACACTCTCAGGACAGGTACAGCACGGCGTTAGATAGAGAGTAAAGATCCCCCTACACTTTCTCCATCAAACATTCCCAGGACAGGAACAGCACGGGGTAAGATACAGAGTGAAGCTCCCTCTGCACTGTCCCCATCAAACACTCCCAGGACAGGTACAGCACGGGGTTAGATATAGAGTAAAGATCCCTCTACACTGTCGCCATCAAACACTCCCAGGACAGGTACAGCACAGGGTTAGATACAGAGTAAAGCTCCCTCGACACTGTCCCCGTCAAACACTCCCAGGACAGGTACAGCATGGGGTTAGATACAGAGTGAAGCTCCCTCTACACTGTCCCCATCAAACACTCCCAGGAAAGGTACAGCTCGGGGTTAGATACAGAGTAAAGCTCCCTCTACACTGTCCCCATCAAACACTCCCAGGACACACACAGCACGGGGGATAGATACAGAGTAAAGCTCCGTCTACAGTGACCCCATCAAACAATCCCAGGACAGGTACAGCACGGGGTTAGATACAGAGTAAAGCTCCCTCTCGACTGTCCCCAATAAACACTCCCAGACAGGTGCAGCACGGGGTTAGATACAGAGTAAAGCTCCCTCTACACTGTCCCCATCAAACACTCCCAGGACAGGTACAGCACGGGGTTAGATACAGAGTGAAGCTCCCTCGACACTGTCCCCATCAAACACTCCCAGGACAGGTACAGCACGGGGTTAGATACAGAATAAATCTCCCTTGACACTGTCCCCATCAAACAGTCCCAGGACAGGTACAACACGGGGTTAGACACAGAGTAAAGCTCCCTCTGCACTGTCCCCATCAAACACTCCCAGGACAGGTACAGCATGGGGTTAGATACAGAGTAAAGATCCCTCTACACTGTCGCCATCAAACACTCCCAGGACAGGTACAGCACAGGGTTAGATACAGAGTAAAGCTCCCTCGACACTGTCCCCGTCAAACACTCCCAGGACAGGTACAGCATGGGGTTAGATACAGAGTGAAGCTCCCTCTACACTGTCCCCATCAAACACTCCCAGGAAAGGTACAGCTCGGGGTTAGATACTGAGTAAAGCTCCCTCTACACTGTCCCCATCAAACACTCCCAGGACAGATACAGCACGGGGTTAGATACAGAATAAATCTCCCTTGACACTGTCCCCATCAAACAGTCCCAGGACAGGTACAGCACGGGGTAAGACACAGAGTAAAGCTCCCTCTACACTGTACCCCATCAAACACTCTCAGGACAGGTACAGCACGGCGTTAGATATAGAGTAAAGATCCCTGCACACTTTCTCCATCAAACATTCCCAGGACAGGTACAGCACGGGGTTAGATACAGAGTGAAGCTCCCTCTGCACTGTCCCCATCAAACACTCCCAGGACAGGTACAGCACGGGGTTAGATACAGAGTAAAGATCCTTCTACACTTTCCCCATCAAACACTCCGAGGACAGGTGCAGCACGGGGTTAGATACAGAGAAAAGCTCCCTTTACACTGTCCCCATCAAACACTCCCAGGACAGGTACAGCACGGGGTTAGATACAGAGTAAAGCTCCCTCTACACTATCCCCATCAAACAGTCTCAGGACAGGTACAGCACAGGGTTAGATACAGAGTAAAGCTCCCTCTACACTGTCGCCATCAAACTCTCCCAGGACAGGTACAGCACAGGGTTAGATACAGAGTAAAGCTCCCTCGACACTGTCCACGTCAAACACTCCCAGGACAGGTACAGCACGGGGTTAGATACAGAGTGAAGCTCCCTCTGCACTGTCCCCATCAAACACTCCCAGGACAGGTACAGTACAGAGTCAAATACAGAGTAAATCTCCCTCTACACTGTCCCCATCAAACACTCCCAGGAAAGGTACAGCTCGGGGTTAGATACAGAGTAACGCTCCCTCTACACTGTCCCCATCAAACACTCCCAGGACACACACAGCACGGGGGATAGATACAGAGTAAAGCGCCGTCTACACTGACCCCATCAAACACTCCCAGACAGGTACAGCACGGGGTTAGATAGAGAGTAAAGCTCCCTCTACACTGTCCCCATCAAACACTCCCAGGACAGGTACAGCACGGGGTTAGATACAGAAGACATCTCCCTTGACACTGTCCCCATCAAACATTCCCAGGACAGGTACAACACGGGGTTAGACACAGAGTAAAGCTCCCTCTACACTGTCCCCCATCAAACACTCTCAGGACAGGTACAGCACGGCGTTAGATAGAGATTAAAGATCCCCCTACACTTTCTCCATCAAACATTCCCAGGACAGGAACAGCACGGGGTTAGATACAGAGTGAAGCTCCCTCTGCACTGTCCCCATCAAACACTCCCAGGACAGGTACAGCACGGGGTTAGATATAGAGTAAAGATCCCTCTACACTGTCGCCATCAAACACTCCCAGGACAGGTACAGCACAGGGTTAGATACAGAGTAAAGCTCCCTCGACACTGTCCCCGTCAAACACTCCCAGGACAGGTACAGCATGGGGTTAGATAGAGAGTAAAGCTCCCTCGACACTGTTCCCATCAAACACTCCCAGGACAGGTACAGCACGGGGTTAGATACAGAAGACATCTCCCTTGACACTGTCCCCATCAAACATTCCCAGGACAGGTACAACACAGGGTTAGACACAGAGTAAAGCTCCCTCTACACTGTCCCCCATCAAACACTCTCAGGACAGGTACAGCACGGCGTTAGATAGAGAGTAAAGATCCCCCTACACTTTCTCCATCAAACATTCCCAGGACAGGAACAGCACGGGGTAAGATACAGAGTGAAGCTCCCTCTGCACTGTCCCCATCAAACACTCCCAGGACAGGTACAGCACGGGGTTAGATATAGAGTAAAGATCCCTCTACACTGTCGCCATCAAACACTCCCAGGACAGGTACAGCACAGGGTTAGATACAGAGTAAAGCTCCCTCGACACTGTCCCCGTCAAACACTCCCAGGACAGGTACAGCATGGGGTTAGATACAGAGTGAAGCTCCCTCTACACTGTCCCCATCAAACACTCCCAGGAAAGGTACAGCTCGGGGTTAGATACAGAGTAAAGCTCCCTCTACACTGTCCCCATCAAACACTCCCAGGACACACACAGCACGGGGGATAGATACAGAGTAAAGCTCCGTCTACAGTGACCCCATCAAACAATCCCAGGACAGGTACAGCACGGGGTTAGATACAGAGTAAAGCTCCCTCTCGACTGTCCCCAATAAACACTCCCAGACAGGTGCAGCACGGGGTTAGATACAGAGTAAAGCTCCCTCTACACTGTCCCCATCAAACACTCCCAGGACAGGTACAGCACGGGGTTAGATACAGAGTGAAGCTCCCTCGACACTGTCCCCATCAAACACTCCCAGGACAGGTACAGCACGGGGTTAGATACAGAATAAATCTCCCTTGACACTGTCCCCATCAAACAGTCCCAGGACAGGTACAACACGGGGTTAGACACAGAGTAAAGCTCCCTCTGCACTGTCCCCATCAAACACTCCCAGGACAGGTACAGCATGGGGTTAGATACAGAGTAAAGATCCCTCTACACTGTCGCCATCAAACACTCCCAGGACAGGTACAGCACAGGGTTAGATACAGAGTAAAGCTCCCTCGACACTGTCCCCGTCAAACACTCCCAGGACAGGTACAGCATGGGGTTAGATACAGAGTGAAGCTCCCTCTACACTGTCCCCATCAAACACTCCCAGGAAAGGTACAGCTCGGGGTTAGATACTGAGTAAAGCTCCCTCTACACTGTCCCCATCAAACACTCCCAGGACAGATACAGCACGGGGTTAGATACAGAATAAATCTCCCTTGACACTGTCCCCATCAAACAGTCCCAGGACAGGTACAGCACGGGGTAAGACACAGAGTAAAGCTCCCTCTACACTGTACCCCATCAAACACTCTCAGGACAGGTACAGCACGGCGTTAGATATAGAGTAAAGATCCCTGCACACTTTCTCCATCAAACATTCCCAGGACAGGTACAGCACGGGGTTAGATACAGAGTGAAGCTCCCTCTGCACTGTCCCCATCAAACACTCCCAGGACAGGTACAGCACGGGGTTAGATACAGAGTAAAGATCCTTCTACACTTTCCCCATCAAACACTCCGAGGACAGGTGCAGCACGGGGTTAGATACAGAGAAAAGCTCCCTTTACACTGTCCCCATCAAACACTCCCAGGACAGGTACAGCACGGGGTTAGATACAGAGTAAAGCTCCCTCTACACTATCCCCATCAAACAGTCTCAGGACAGGTACAGCACAGGGTTAGATACAGAGTAAAGCTCCCTCTACACTGTCGCCATCAAACTCTCCCAGGACAGGTACAGCACAGGGTTAGATACAGAGTAAAGCTCCCTCGACACTGTCCACGTCAAACACTCCCAGGACAGGTACAGCACGGGGTTAGATACAGAGTGAAGCTCCCTCTACACTGTCCTCATCAAACACTCCCAGGACAGGAACAGCAAGGGGTTAGATACAGAGTAAAGAACCCTCTACACTGTCCCCATCAAACACTACCAGGAGAGGTACGCACGGGGTTAGACACAGAGTAAAGCTCCCTCTACACTGTCTCCATCAAACACTCCCAGGAGAGCTACGCACGGGGTTAGATACAGAGTAAAGCTCCCCCTGCACTGTCCCCATCAAACACTACCAGGACAGGTACAGCACGGGGTTAGATACAGAGTAAAACTCACTCTACACTGTCCCCATCAAACACTCCCAGGACAGGTACAGCACGGGGTTAGATACAGAGTAAAGCTCCCACTACACTGTCCTCACCAAACACTCCGAGGACAGGGACAGCATGGGGCTAGATACAGAGTAAAGCTCCCTCTACACTGTCCCAATCAAACACTCCCAGGACAGGGACAGCACGGGGTTGGATACAGAGTAAAGCTCCCTCTACACTGTCCCTGTCAAACACTCCTAGGACAGGTACAGCACGGGGTTAGATACAGAGTGAAGCTCCCACTACACTGCCCTCATCAAACACTCCCAGGACAGGGACAGCACGGGGTTAGATACAGAGTAAAGCTCCCTTTACACTGTCCCCATCAAACACTCCCAGGGCAGGGACAGCACGGGGTTAGATACAGAGGAAAGCTCCCTCTAACTGTCCCGGTCAAACACTCTCAGGACAGGTACAGCACGGGATAAGATACAGAGTAAAGCTCCCTTTACACTGTCCCCATCAAACACTTCCAGGACAGGGACAGCACGGGGTTAGATACAGAGTGAAGCTCCCTCTACACTGTCCTCACCAAACAGTCCCAGGACAGGTACAGCACGTGGTTAGATACGGAGTAAAGCTCCCTCGACACTGTCCCCATCAAACACTCCCAGGACAGGTGCAGCACAGAGTTAGATACAGAGTAAAGCTCCCTCTACACTGTCTCCATCAAACACTCCCAGGGCAGGTAAAGCACGGGGTTAGATACAGAGTAAAGCTCCCACTGTTTCACCAAACACTCCCAGGACAGGGACAGCACGGGGTTAGTTACAGAGTAAAGCTCCCTCTACACCGTCCCCATCAAACACTCCCAGGACAGGGACAGCACGGGGTTAGATACAGAGTAAAGCTCCCGCTAACTGTCCCGGTCAAACACTCCCAGGACAGGTACAGCACGGGATAAGATACAGAGTGAAGCTCTCTCTACACTGCCCTCATCAACCACTCCCAGGACAGGTACATCACGGGGTTAGATACAGAGTAAAGCTCCCTCTACACTTTCCCCATCAAACACTCCCAGGACAGGTACAGAACGGAGTTAGATACAGAGTAAAGCTCCCTCTACACTGTCCCCATCAAACACTCCCAGGACAGGTACAGCACGGGGTTAGATACAGAGTGAAGCTCCCTCTACACTGTCCTCATCAACTACTCCCAGGACAGGAACAGCAAGGGGTTTGATACAGAGTAAAGCTCCCTCTGCACTGACTCCATCAACCACTCCCAGGACAGGTACAGCACGGGGTTAGATACAGAGTAAAGCTCCCTCTACACTGTCCCCATCAAACACTCCCAGGACAGGTACAGCACGGGGTTAGATACAGAGTAAAGCTCCCTCTACACTGTCCCCATCAAACACTCGCAGACAGGTACAGCACGGGGTTAGATACAGAGTAAAGCTCCCTCTACACTGTCCCCATCAAACACTCCCAGGACAGGTACAGCACGGGGTTAGATACAGAGTAAAGCTCCCTCTACACTGTCCCCATCAAACACTCGCAGACAGGTACAGCACGGGGTTAGATACAGAGTAAAGCTCCCTCTACACTGTCCCCATCAAACACTCCCAGGACAGGTACAGCACAGAGTTAGATACAGAGTAAAGCTCCATCTACTCTGTCCCCATCAAACACTCCCAGGACAGGTACAGCACGGGGTTAGATACAGAGTAAAGCTCCATCTACTCTGTCCCCATCAAACACTCCCAGGACAGGTACAGCACAGAGTTAGATACAGAGTAAAGCTCCATCTACACTGTCCCCATCAAACACTCCCAGACAGGTACAGCACGGGGTTAGATAGAGAGTAAAGCTTCCTCGACACTGTCCCCGTCAAACACTCCCAGGACAGGTACAGTACGGGGTTAGATACAGAGTGAAGCTCCCTCTACACTGTCCTCATCAAACACTCCCAGGACAGGAACAGGAAGTGGTTAGATACAGAGTAAAGATCCCTCTATACTTGCCCCATCAAACACTCCCAGGAGAGGTACGCACGGGGTTAGACACAGAGTAAAGCTCCCTCTACACTGTCTCCATCAAACACTCCCAGGAGAGGTACGCACGGGGTTAGATACAGAGTAAAGATCCCTCTGCACTGTCCCCATCAAACACTCTCAGGACAGGTACAGCACGGGGTTAGATACAGAGTAAAGCTCCCTCTAACTGCACTGGTCAAACACTCCCAGGACAGGTACAGCACGGGATAAGATACAGAGTGAAGCTCCCTCTACACTGTCCTCATCAAACACTCCCAGGACAGTTACAGCACGGGGTTAGATACAGAGTAAAGCTCCCTCTACACTGTCTCCATCAAACACTCCCAGGACAGGTAAAGCACGGGGTTAGATACAGAGTAAAGCTCCCTCTACAGTGTCCCCATCAAACACTCCCAGGACAGGTGCAGCACGGGGTTAGATACAGAATAAATCTCCCTCTACTCTGTCCTCATCAAACACTCCCAGGACAGGTAAAGCACGGGGTTAGATGCAGAGTAAAGCTCCCACTACAGTGTCCCCATCAAACACTCCCAGGACAGGTGCAGCACGGGGTTAGATACAGAGTAAAGCTCCCTCTACACTGTCTCCATCAAACACTCCCAGGACAGGTAAAGCACGGGGTTAGATACAGAGTAAAGCTCCCGCTACACTGACCCCATCAAACAGTCCCAGGACAGGTACAGCACGGGGTTAGATACAGAGTAAAGCTCCCACTACACTGTCCCCATCAAACACTCCCAGAACAGGTACAGCACAGGTTAGATACAGAGTAAAGCCCCCTCTACACTGTCCCCATCAAACACTCCCAGAACAGGTACAGCACAGGTTAGATCCAGAGTAAAGCTCCCTCTACACTGTCCCCATCAAACTTTCCCAGGACAGGGACAGCACGGGGTTAGATACAGAGTCAAGCTCCCTCCACACTGTTCCCATCAAACACTCTCAGGACAGATGCAGCACGGGGTTAGATACAAGGTAAAGCTACCTGTCCACTGTCCCCACCAAACACTCTCAGGACAGGTACAGCACAGAGTTAGATTCAGAGTAAATCTCACTCTTCACTGTCACCGTCAAACACTCCCAGGACAGGTACAGCACGGGGTTAGATACAGAGTAAAGCTCCATCTACACTGTCCCCATCAAACACTCCCAGGACAGGTACAGCGCGGCGTTAGATACAGAGTAAAGCTCCCTCTACACTGACCCCATCAAACACTCCAAGGACAGGTACAGCAAGGATTAGATACAGAGTAACGCTCCCTCTACACTGTCCCCATCAAACTCTCCCAGGACAGGCACTGTACAGGGTTAGATACAGAGTAAAGCTTCCTCTACACTGTCCCCATTAAACACTCCCAGCACAGGTACAGCACGGGTTTAGATACAGTGTAAAGCTCCCTCTAGACTGTCCCATCAAACACTCTCAGGACAGGTACAGCACGGGGTTAGAGACAGAGTAAAGCTCCCTCTACACTGTCTCCATCAAACACTCCCAGGACAGGTACAGCACGGGGTTAGATACAAAGTAATGCTCACTGTACACTGTCTCCATCAAACACTCCCAGGACACAGACAGCACGGGGTTAGTTACAGATTAATGCTCCCTCTAGACTGACCACATCAAACACTCTCAGGACAAGTACAGCACGGGGTTAGATACAGAGTAAAGCTCCCTCGACATTGACCCAATCAAACACTCCCAGGACAGGTACAGCACCGGGTTAGATACAGAGTAAAGCTCCCTCTACACTGACCCCATCAAACACTCCCAGACAGGTACAGCACAGGATTAGATACAGAGTTAAGCTCCCTCTACACTGTCCCCATCAAACACTCCCAGGACAGGGACAGCACGGGGTTAGATACAAAGTAAAGCTCCCTCTAACTGTCCCGGTCAAACACTCCCAGGACAGGTACAGCACGGGATAAGATACAGAGTAAAGCTCACTCTACACTGTCCCCATTAAACACTCCCAGCACAGGTACAGCACGGGGTTCGATCTAGAGTAAAGCTCCCTCTACACTGTCCGCATCAAACTGTCCCAGGACAGGTACAGCACGGGGTTAGATACAGAGTAAAGCTCCCACTACACTGTCCCCATCAAACACTCCCAGAACAGGTACAGCACAGGTTAGATACAGAGTAAAGCCCCCTCTACACTGTCCCCATCAAACACTCCCAGAACAGGTACAGCACAGGTTAGATCCAGAGTAAAGCTCCATCTACACTGTCCCCATCAAACACTCCCAGGACAGGTACAGCGCGGCGTTAGATACAGAGTAAAGCTCCCTCTACACTGAACCCATCAAACACTCCCAGACAGGTACAGCACAGGATTAGATACAGAGTTAAGCTCCCTCTACACTGTCCCCATCAAACACTCCCAGGACAGGGACAGCACGGGGTTAGATACAAAGTAAAGCTCCCTCTAACTGTCCCGGTCAAACACTCCCAGGACAGGTACAGCACGGGATAAGATACAGAGTAAAGCTCACTCTACACTGTCCCCATTAAACACTCCCAGCACAGGTACAGCACGGGGTTCGATCTAGAGTAAAGCTCCCTCTACACTGTCCGCATCAAACAGTCCCAGGACAGGTACAGCACGGGGTTAGATACAGAGTAAAGCTCCCACTACACTGTCCCCATCAAACACTCCCAGAACAGGTACAGCACAGGTTAGATACAGAGTAAAGCCCCCTCTACACTGTCCCCATCAAACACTCCCAGAACAGGTACAGCACAGGTTAGATCCAGAGAAAAGCTCCCTCTACACTCTCCCCATCAAACTTTCCCAGGACAGGGACAGCACGGGGTTAGATACAAGGTAAAGCTACCTGTCCACTGTCCCCACCAAACACTCTCAGGACAGGTACAGCACAGAGTTAGATTCAGAGTAAATCTCACTCTTCACTGTCACCGTCAAACACTCCCAGGACAGGTACAGCACGGGGTTAGATACAGAGTAAAGCTCCATCTACACTGTCCCCATCAAACACTCCCAGGACAGGTACAGCGCGGCGTTAGATACAGAGTAAAGCTCCCTCTACACTGACCCCATCAAACACTCCAAGGACAGGTACAGCACGGGGTTAGATACAGAGTAAAGCTCCCTCTACACTGTCCCCATCAAACTCTCCCAGGACAGGCACTGTACAGGGTTAGATACAGAGTAAAGCTTCCTCTACACTGTCCCCATTAAACACTCCCAGCACAGGTACAGCACGGGTTTAGATACAGTGTAAAGCTCCCTCTAGACTGTCCCATCAAACACTCTCAGGACAGGTACAGCACGGGGTTAGAGACAGAGTAAAGCTCCCTCTACACTGTCTCCATCAAACACTCCCAGGACAGGTACAGCACGCGGTTAGATACAAAGTAATGCTCACTGTACACTGTCTCCATCAAACACTCCCAGGACACAGACAGCACGGGGTTAGTTACAGATTAATGCTCCCTCTAGACTGACCACATCAAACACTCTCAGGACAAGTACAGCACGGGGTTAGATACAGAGTAAAGCTCCCTCGACATTGACCCAATCAAACACTCCCAGGACAGGTACAGCACCGGGTTAGATACAGAGTAAAGCTCCCTCTACACTGACCCCATCAAACACTCCCAGACAGGTACAGCACAGGATTAGATACAGAGTTAAGCTCCCTCTACACTGTCCCCATCAAACACTCCCAGGACAGGGACAGCACGGGGTTAGATACAAAGTAAAGCTCCCTCTAACTGTCCCGGTCAAACACTCCCAGGACAGGTACAGCACGGGATAAGATACAGAGTAAAGCTCCCTCGACACTGTCCCCGTCAAACACTCCCAGGACAGGTACAGCACAGAGTTAGATACAGAGTAAAGCTCCATCTACACTGTCCCCATCAAACACTCCCAGACAGGTACAGCACGGGGTTAGATACAGAGTAAAGCTCCCTCTACACTATCCCCATCAAACACTCCCAGGAGAGCTAAGCACGGGGTTAGACACAGAGTAAAGCTCCCACTACACTGTCCTCACCAAACACTGCGAGGACAGGGACAGCACGGGGTTAGATACAGAGTAAAGCTCGCTCTACACTGTCCCCATCAAACATTCCCAGGACAGGGACAGCACGGGGTTAGATACAGAGTAAAGCTCCCTCTAACTGTCCCGGTCAAACACTCCCAGCACAGGTACAGCACGGGGTTAGATACAGATTAAAGCTCCCTCTAGACTGTCCCATCAAACACTCCCAAGACAGGTACAGCACGGGTTAGATACAGAGTAAAGCTCCCTCTACACTGTCCCCATCAAACTATCCCCGGACTGGTCCTGCACAGGGTTAGATATAGAGTAAATCTTCCTCTACACTGTCCCCATTAAACACTCCCAGCACAGGTAAAGCACGGGGTTAGATACAGAGTAAAGCTCCCTCCACACTGTCCCATCAAACACTCCCAGGACAGGTACAGCACGGGGTTAGATACAGAGTAAAACTCCCTCTCCACCGTCCCCATCAAACACACCCACGACTGGTACAGCATGGGGTTAGATATAGAGTAATGAGGCCTCTACACTGTCCCCATCAAACACTCCCAGGACAGGTACAGCACGGGGTTAATACAGAGTAAAGCTCCCTCTACACTGTCCCCATCAAACACTCCCAGGACAGGTACAGCACGGGGTTAGATACAGAGTAAATCTCACTCTACACTGTCCCCATCAAACACTCCCAGGACAGGGACAGCACGGTGTTAGATATAGAGTAAATTTGCCTCTACACTGTCCCCATCAAAAACTCCCAGGACAAGTACAGCACGGGGTTAGATACAGAGTATAGTTTCCTCTACACTGTCCCCATCAAACACTCTCAGGACAGGTGCACCACAGGGTTAGATACAAAGTAAAGCTGCCTCTAGACTGTCCCCACCAAATACTCTCAGGACAGGTACAGCACAGAGTTAGATACAGAGTAAAACTCCCTCGACACTGACCCCATCAAACACTCCCAGAACAGGTACAGCACAGGTTAGATACAGAGTAATGCCCCCTCTACACTGTACCCATCAAAATCTCCCAGGACAGGGACAGCACGGGGTTAGATACAGAGTAAAGCTCCCTCTACACTGTCCCCATCAAACACTCCCAGGACAGGGACAGCACGGGGTTAGATACAAAGTAAAGCTCCCTCTAACTGTCCCGGTCAAACACTCCCAGGACAGGTACAGCACGGGATAAGATACAGAGTAAAGCTCACTCTACACTGTCCCCATCAAACACTCCCAGGACAGGTACAGCACGGGGTTAGACACAGAGTAAAGCTCCCACTACACTGTCCTCACCAAACACTCCGAGGACAGGTACAGCACGGGGTTAGATACAGAGTAAAGCTCCCTCTAACTGTCCCGGTCAAACACTCCCAGGACAGGTACAGCACGGGATAAGATACAGAGTGAAGCTCCCTCTACACTGTCCTCATCAAACACTCCCAGGACAGGTACAGCACGGGGTTAGATACAGAGTAAAGCTCCCTCTACACTTTCCCCATCAAACACTCCCAGGAGAGGTGCAGCACGGGGTTAGACACAGAGGAATGCTCCCTCTACACTGTCTCCATCAAACACTCCAAGGTCAGGTAAAGCACGGGGTTAGATACAGAGTAAAGCTCCCACTGTCTCCATCAAACACTCCCAGGACAGGTCCAGCACGGGGTTAGATGCAAAGTAAAGCTCCCACTGTCCCACCAAACGCTCCCAGGACAGGTACAGCACCGGTTAGATACAGAGTAAAGCTCCCTCTACACTGACCCCATCAAACACTCCCAGGACAGGTACTGCACAGGATAAGATACAGAGTAAAGCTCCCTCTACACTGTCCCTATTAAACACTCCCAGCACATGTACAGCACAGGGTTAGATCTAAAGTAAAGCTCCCTCTACACTGTCCGCATCAAACAGTCCCAGGACAGGTACAGCACGGGGTTAGATACAGAGTAAAGCTCCCTCTGCACTGACCCCATTAAACACTCCCAGAACAGGTACAGCACGGGGTTAGATACAGTGTATTGTTTCCTCTACACTGTCCCCATCAAACACTCTCAGGACAGGTGCAGCACGGGGTTAGATACAGAGTAAATCTCACTCTACACTGTCACCGTCAAACACTCCCAGGACAGGTACAGCACGGGGTTAGTTACAGAGTAAAGCTCCCTCTACACTGTCCACATCAAACACTCCCAGGACAGCTACTGCACAGGATAAGATACAGAGAAAAGCTACCTGTCCAATGTCCCCACCAAACACTCTCAGGACAGGTACAGCACAGAGTTAGATCCAGAGTAAACCTCCATCTACACTGTCCCCATCAAACACTCCCAGGAGAGGGACAGCACGGGGTTAGATACAGAGTAAAGCTCCATCTACACTGTCACCATCAAACACTCCCAGACAGGTACAGCACGGGGTCAGATAGAGAGTAAAGCTCCCTCGACACTGTCCCCGTCAAACACTCCCAGGACAGGTACAGCACGGGGTTAGATACAGAGTGAAGCTCCCTCTACACTGTCCTCATCAAACACTCCCGGGACAGGAACAGGAAGTGGTTAGATACAGAGTACAGATCCCTCTACACTGTCCCCATCAAACACTCCCAGGACAGGTACAGCACGGGGTTAGATACAGAGTGAAGCTCCCACTACACTGTCCCCATCAAACACTCCCAGGACAGGGACAGCACGGGGTTAGATACAGAGTAAAGCTCCCTCTACAGTGTCCCCATCAAACAATCCCAGGACAGGTACAGCACGGGGTTAGATACAGAGTAAAGCTCCCTCTACAGTGTCCCCATCAAACAATCCCAGGACAGGTGCAGCACGGGGTTAGATACAGAGTAAAGCTCCCTCTACACTGTCCCCATCAAACACTACCAGGACAGGTGCAGCATGGGGTTAGATACAGAGTAAAGCTCACTCTACACTGTCTCCATCAAACACTCCCAGGACAGGTCCAGCACGGGGTTAGATGCAAAGTAAAGCTCCCACTGTCCCACCAAACGCTCCCAGGACAGGTACAGCACCGGTTAGATACAGAGTAAAGCTCCCTCTACACTGACCCCATCAAACACTCCCAGGACAGGTACTGCACAGGATAAGATACAGAGTAAAGCTCCCTCTACACTGTCCCTATTAAACACTCCCAGCACATGTACAGCACAGGGTTAGATCTAAAGTAAAGCTCCCTCTACACTGTCCGCATCAAACAGTCCCAGGACAGGTACAGCACGGGGTTAGATACAGAGTAAAGCTCCCTCTGCACTGACCCCATTAAACACTCCCAGAACAGGTACAGCACGGGGTTAGATACAGAGTATTGTTTCCTCTACACTGTCCCCATCAAACACTCTCAGGACAGGTGCAGCACGGGGTTAGATACAGAGTAAATCTCACTCTACACTGTCACCGTCAAACACTCCCAGGACAGGTACAGCACGGGGTTAGATACTGAGTAAAGCTCCCTCTACACTGTCCCCATCAAACACTCCCAGAACAGGTACAGCACAGGGTTAGATACAGAGTAAAGCTCCCTCTACACTGTCCCCATCACATTCTCCCAGGACAGGTACTGTACAGGGTTAGATGCAGAGTAAAGCTTCCCCGACTCAGTCCCCATTAAACACTCCCAGCACAGGTACAGCACGGGGTTAGATACAGATTAAAGGTCCCTCTAGACTGTCCAATCAAACACTCCCAAGACAGGTACAGCACGGGGTTAGATACAGAGTAAAGCTCCTTCTACACTGTCCCCATCAAACTCTCCCAGGACTGGTCCTGCACAGGGTTAGATACAGAGTAAAGCTCCCTCTACACTGTCCCCATCAAACACTCCCAGGACAGGTACAGCACGGGGTTAGATACAGAGTAAAGCTCCCTCTACACTGTCCCCATCAAACACTCCCAGGACAGGTACAGCACGGGGTTAGATACAGAGTAAAACCCCCTCTCCACTGTCCCATCAAACACTCCCAGGACAGGTACAGCACGGGGTTAGATACAGAGTAAAGCTCCCTCCACACTGTCCCATCAAACACTCCCAGGACAGGTACAGCACGGGGTTAGATACAGAGTAAAACCCCCTCTCCACTGTCCCATCAAACACACCCACGACTCGTACAGCACGGGGTTAGACATAGAGTAAAGCTCCCTCTACACTGTCCCCATCAAACACTCCCAGGACAGGTACAGCACGGGGTTTGATACAGAGTAAAGCTCCCTCTCCACTGTCCCCATCAAACACACCCACGACTGGTACAGCATGGGATTAGATATAGAGTAAATTGGCCTCAACACTGTCCCCATCAAACACTCCCAGGACAGGTACAGCACGGGGTTAATACAGAGTAAAGCTCCCTCTCCACTGTCCCCATCAAACACTCCCAGGACAGGTACAGCACGGGGTTAGATACAGAGTAAATCTCACTCTACACTGTCCCCATCAAAAACTCCTAGGACAAGTACAGCACGGGGTTAGATACAGAGTATAGTTTCCTCTACACTGTACCTATCAAACACTCTCAGGACAGGTGCAGCACAGGGTTAGATACTAAGTAAAGCTGCCTCTACACTGTCCCCATCAAACACTCCCAGGACAGGGACAGCACGGGGTTAGATACAGAGTAAAGCTGCCTCTACACTGTCCCCATCAAGCACTCTCAGGACAGGTACAGCACGGGGTTAGATTCAGAGTAAAGCTCCCTCGACACTGTCCCCATCAAACACTCCCAGGACAGGGACAGCACGGAGTTAGATACAGAGTAAAGCTCCCTCTACACTGTCCCCATCAAACACTCCCAGGACAGGTACTGTGCAGGGTTAGATACAGAGTAAAGCTTCCTCGACACTGTCCCCCATCAAACACTCCCAGGACAGGTACAGCACAGGGTTAGATACAGAGTAAAGCTCCCTCCACACTGTCCCCATTAAACACACCCAGGACAGGTAAAGCACGGGGTTAGATACAGAGTAAAGCTCCCTCTACACTGACCCCATCAAACACTCCCAGCACAGGTACAGCACGGGCTTAGATACAGAGTAAAGCTCCCTCTAGACTGTCCCATCAAACACTCCCAGAACAGGTACAGCACGGGGTTAGATACAGAGTAAAGCTCCCTCTATACTGTCCCCATCACATTCTCCCAGGACAGGTACTGTACAGGGTTAGATACAGAGTAAAGCTTCCTCGACACAGTCCCCATTAAACACTCCCAGCACAGGTACAGCACGGGGTTAGATACAGAGTAAAGCTCCCTCCACACTATCCCATCAAACACTCCCAGGACAGGTACAGCACAGGGTTAGATACAGAGTAAAGCTCCCTCTACACTGTCCCCATCAAACACTCCCAGGACAGGTACAGCACGGGGTTTGATACAGAGTAAAGCTCCCTCTACACTGTCCCCATCAAACACTCCCAGGTCAGGCACAGCACGGGGTTAGATACAGAGTAAAGCTCGCTCTCCACTGTCCCCATCAAACACACCCACGACTGGTACAGCACGGGGTTAGATATAGAGTAAAGCTCCCTCTACACTGTCCCCATCAAACACTCCCAGGACAGGTACAGCACGGGGTTTGATACAGAGTAAAGCTCCCTCTACACTGTCCCCGTCAAACACTCCCAGGACAGGGACAGCACGGGGTTAGATACAGAGTAAATCTCCCTCTACACTGTCCCCATCAAACATTCCCAGGACAGGTACAGCACGGGGTTAGATACGGAGTAAAGTCCCCTCTACACTGTCCGCATCAAACACTCCCAGGACAGGGACAGCACGGGGTTAATTACAGAGTAAAGCTCCCTCTACACTGTCCCCCATCAAACACTCCCTGGACAGGTACAGCACGGGGTTAGATACAGAGTAAAGTTGCCTCTACACTGTCCCCATCAAAAACTCCCAGGACAGGTACAGCACGGGGTTAGATACAGAGTAAATCTCACTCTACACTGTCCCCATCAAACACTTCCAGGACAGGGACAGCACGGGGTTAGATACAGAGTAAATCTCCCTCTACACTTTCCCCATCAAACATTCCCAGGACAGGTACAGCACGGGGTTAGATACAGAGTAAAGTCCCCTCTACACTGTCCTCATCAAACACTCCCAGGCCAGGGACAGCACGGGGTTAGCTACAGAGTAAAGCTCCCTCTACACTGTTCCCCATCAAACACTCCCAGGACAGGTACAGCACGGAGTTAGATCCAGAGTAAATCTCCCTCTACACTGTCCCCATCAAACACTCCCAGGAGGGGTACAGCACGGGTTTGATACAGAGTACAGCTCCCTCTACACTGTCCCCATCAAACACTCCCAGGACAGGTACAGCACAGAGTTAGATACAGAGTAAAGTGCCCTCTACACTGTCCCCATCAAACACTCCCAGGACAGGTACAGCACGGGGTTAGATACAGAGTAAAGCTCCCTCTACACTGTCCCCATCAAACACTCCCAGGACAGGTACAGCACGGGGTTAGATACAGAGTAAAGCTCCCTGTACACTGTCCCCATCAAACACTCCCAGGACAGGTACAGTATGGGGCTAGATACAGAGTAAAGCTCCCTCTACACTGTCCCCATCAAACACTCCCAGGACAGGTACAGCACGGGGTTAGATGCAGAGTAAAGCTCCCTGTACACTGTCCCCATCAAACACTCCCAGGACAGGTACAGCACGGGGTTAGATACAGAGTAAAGCTCCATCTACACTGTCCCCATCAAACACTCCCAGGACAGGAACAGCACGGGGTTAGATACAGAGTAAAGCTCCCTCTACAGTGTCCCCATCAAACACTCCCAGGACAGGGACAGCACGGGGTTAGATACAGAGTAAAGCTCCCTCTACACTGTCCCCATCAAACACTCCCAGGACATGGACAGCACAGAGTTAGATACAGAGTAAAGCTCCCTCTACACTGTCCCCATCAAACACTCCCAGGACAGGTACAGCACGGAGTTAGATACAGAGTAAAGCTCCCTCTACACTGTCCCCATCAAACACTCCCAGGACAGGTACAGCACGGGGTTAGATACAGAGTAAAGCTCCCTGTACACTGTCCCCATCAAACACTCCCAGGACAGGTACAGTACGGGGCTAGATACAGAGTAAAGCTCCCTCTACACTGTCCCCATCAAACACTCCCAGGACAGGTACAGCACGGGGTTAGATGCAGAGTAAAGCTCCCTGTACACTGTCCCCATCAAACACTCCCAGGACAGGTACAGCACGGGGTTAGATACAGAGTAAAGCTCCCTCTACACTGTCCCCATCAAACACTCCCAGGACAGGGACAGCACGGGGTTAGGTACAGAGTAAAGCTCCCTCTACACTGTCCCCATGAAACACTCCCAGGACAGGTACAGCACGGGGTTAGATACAGAGTAAAGCTCCCTCTAAACTGTCCCCATCAAACACTCCCAGGACAGGGACAGCACGGGGTTAGGTACAGAGTAAAGCTCCCTCTACACTGTAGGAAGATACGTTTAGTATTTACCTTTGACACATTAACTGTCTGATTGTTCAGACGTTGAGCAGCAAGGAGCCGCTGTTGGTTTGAATTTACAGCTGGTTTGACCACAGATTTCCTGTCTGTCTCACACCAAACCCATCGGACCTTTCCCCTCTAACCTGCCACATGGTCGACTGTCTTGGCTTTGTCAGGACAGGGCCTCAGGAAGACGAGAGAAGAATTTGGTTGTTTGCAGCCAGTGAGTATTTGAAGGTTACTGATGGGAGTCGGAGCCGGTTCCTGTGATCGGTTGGCTCTCTGCTCTGAATTGCACTCTGCTGAGTAAAGTGATCACATTGCTGTGTAATTGGTAAGGACCCAGCTGACTGCTATAATATTCCTCACGTGGGGAACAGCAAGTGAGTTCTGCACATTCACTGATTCACAAGAGGTTCATTCATAAAACCAGGACCCAGCTCCAAACATTCACACACACACACCCACACCCACCTCATCACCACTACTGATTGGTCAGCAGGCGATTTCACCTCCACTCAATTGGTCAGGGCAGGGGGACATGTTTTTATACTGCCTGTCAAGTCACAGTGAGGACGGAGAGAAAGAGGCAGAGACAGAGAGAAAAAAAAGAGAGATAATGGCGGTGCCACAGTAGCACAGTCGTTAGCACTGTTGCTTTACAGAGCCTGGGTCTCAGGTTCGATTCCCGGCGTGGGTCGCTGTCTGTGCGGAGTCTGCACGTTCTCCCCGTGTCTTCGTGGGTTTCCTCCGGGTGCTCCGGTTTCCTCCCACAGTCCAAAGATGTGCAGGTCAGGTGGATTGGCCATGATAAATTGCCCCTAGTGTCCAGCGATGTGCAGGTTAGGTGGATTGGCCATGATAAATTGCCCCTAGTGTCCAGCGATGTGCAGGTTAGGTGGATTGGCCATGATAAATTGCCCCTAGTGTCCAGCGATGTGCAGGTTAGGTGGATTAGCCATGCTAAATTGCACCTAGTGTCCAGCGATGTGCAGGTTAGGTGGATTGGCCATGATAAATTGCACCTAGTGTCCAGCGATGTGCAGGTTAGGTAGATAGGCCATGATAAATTGCCCTTAGTGTCCAGCAATGTGCAGGTTAGGTGGATTGGCCATGATAAATTGCCCCTTAGTGTCTAGCGATGTGCTGGTTAGGTGGATTGGCCATGATAAATTGCACCTAGTGTCCAGCGATGTGCAGGTTAGGTGGATTGGCCATGATAAATTGCCCCCAGTGTCCAGCGATGTGCAGGTTAGGTGGATTGGCCATGATAAATTGCCCCTAGTGTCCAGCGATGTGCAGGTTAGGTGGATTGGCCATGATAAATTGCACCTAGTGTCCAGCGATGTGCAGGTTAGGTGGATTGGCCATGATAAATTGCCCCCAGTGTCCAGCGATGTGCAGGTTAGGTGGAATGGCCATGATAAATTGCCCTTAGTGTCCAGCGATGTGCAGGCTAGGTGGATTGGCCATGATAAATTGCCCCTAGTGTCCAGCGATGTGCAGGTTAGGTGGATTGGCCATGATAAATTGTCCCTAGTGTCCAGCGATGTGCAGGTTAGGTGGATTAACCATGATAAATTGCCCCTAGTGTCCAGCGATGTGCAGGTTAGGTGGATTGGCCATGATAAATTGTCCCTAGTGTCCAGCGATGTGCAGGTTAGGTGGATTGGCCATGATAAATTGCCCCTAGTGTCCAGAGATGTGCAGGTTAGGTGGATTGGCCATGATAAATTGCACCTAGTGTCCAGCGATGTGCAGGTTAGGTGGATTGGCCATGATAAATTGCCCCTAGTGTCCAGCGATGTGCAGGTTAGGTGGATTGGCCATGATAAATTGCCCCTAGTGTCCAGCGATGTGCAGGTTAGGTGGATTGGCCATGATAAATTGCCCCTAGTGTCCAGCGATGTGCAGGTTAGGTGGATTGGCCATGATAAATTGCACCTAGTGTCCAGCGATGTGCAGGTTAGGTAGATAGGCCATGATAAATTGCCCTTAGTGTCCAGCGATGTGCAGGTTAGGTGGATTGGCCATGATAAATTGCCCCTAGTGTCCAGCAATGTGCAGGTTAGGTGGATTGGCCATGATAAATTGCCCTTAGTGTCCAGCGATGTGCAGGTCAGGTGGATTGGCCATGATAAATTGCCCTTAGTGTCTAGCGATGTGCAGGTTAGGTGGATTGGCCATGATAAATTGCACCTAGTGTCCAGCAATGTGCAGGTTAGGTGGATTGGCCATGATAAATTGCCCCTTAGTGTCTAGCGATGTGCAGGTTAGGTGGATTGGCCATGATAAATTGTCCCTAGTGTCCAGCGATGTGCAGCTTAGGTGGATTGGCCATGATAAATTGCCCTTAGTGTCCAGCGATGTGCAGGTTAGGTGGATTGGCCATGATGAATTGCCCCGAGTGTCCAGCGATGTGCAGGTTAGGTAGATAGGCCATGATAAATTGCCCTTAGTGTCCAGCGATGTGCAGGTTAGGTGGATTGGCCATGATAAATTGCCCCTAGTGTCCAGCGATGTGCAGGTTAGGTGGATTGGCCATGATAAATTGCCCCTAGTGTCCAGCGATGTGCAGGTTAGGTGGATTGGCCATGGTAAATTGTCCCCTATTGTCCAGCGATGTGCAGGTTAGGTGGATTGGCCATGATAAATTGCCCTTAGTGTCCAGCGATGTGCAGGTTAGGTGGATTGGCCATGATAAATTGCCCCTAGTGTCCAGCGATGTGCAGGTTAGGTGGATTGGCCATGATAAATTGTCCCTAGTGTCCAGCGATGTGCAGGTTAGGTGGATTGGCCATGATAAATTGCCCCTAGTGTCCAGCGATGTGCAGGTTAGGTGGATTGGCCATGATAAATTGCCCCTAGTGTCCAGCGATGTGCAGGTTAGGTGGATTGGCCGTGATAAATTGCCCCTAGTGTCCAGCGATGTGCAGGTTAGGTGGATTGGCCATGATAAATTGCCCTTAGTGTCCAGCGATGTGCAGGTTAGGTGGATTGGCCGTGATAAATTGCCCCTAGTGTCCAGCGATGTGCAGGTTAGGTGGATTGGCCGTGATAAATTGCCCTTAGTGTCCAGCGATGTGCAGGTTAGGTGGATTGGCCATGATAAATTGCTCCTAGTGTCCAGCGATGTGCAGGTTAGGTGGATTGGCCGTGATAAATTGCCCCTAGTGTCCAGCGATGTGCAGGTTAGGTGGATTGGCCATGATAAATTGCCCCTATTGTCCAGCGATGCGCAGGTTAGGTGGATTGGCTATGATAAATTGCCCTTAGTGTCTAGCGATGTGCAGGTCAGGTGGATTGGCCATGATAAATTGCCCTTAGTGTCCAGCGATGTGCAGGTTAGGTGGATTGGCCATGATAAATTGCCCCTAGTGTCCAGCGATGTGAACGTTAGGTGGATTAGCCATGATAAATTGCCCTTCGTGTCCAGCGATGTGCAGGTTAGGTGGATTGGCCATGATAAATTGCCCCTTGTGTCCAGCGATGTGCAGGTTAGGTGGATTGGCCATGATAAATTGCCCCTAGTGTCCAGCGATGTGAAGGTTAGGTGGATTAGCCATGATAAATTGTCCCTAGTGTCCAGCGATGTGCAGGTTAGGTGGATTAACCATGATAAATTGTCCCTAGTGTCCAGCGATGTGCAGGTTAGGTGGATTGGCCATGATAAATTGCACCTAGTGTCCAGCGATGTGCAGGTTAGCTGGATTGGCCATGATAAATTGCCCCTAGTGTCCAGCGATGTGCAGGTCAGGTGGATTGGCCATGATAAATTGCCCTTAGTGTCCAGCGATGTGCAGGTTAGGTGGATTGGCCATGATAAATTGTCCCTAGTGTCCAGCGATGTGCAGGTTAGGTGGATTGGCCGTGATAAATTGCCCTTAGTGTCCAGCGATGTGCAGGTTAGGTGGATTGGCCATGATAAATTGCCCCTAGTGTCCAGCGATGTGCAGGTTAGGTGGATTGGCCATGATAAATTGCCCCTAGTGACCAGCGATGTGCAGGTTAGGTGGATTGGCCGTGATAAATTGCCCTTAGTGTCTAGCGATGTGCAGGTTAGGTGGATTGGCCATGATAAATTGCACCTAGTGTCCAGCAATGTGCAGGTTAGGTGGATTGGCCATGATAAATTGCCCCTTAGTGTCTAGCGATGTGCAGGTTAGGTGGATTGGCCATGATAAATTGTCCCTAGTGTCCAGCGATGTGCAGGTTAGGTGGATTGGCCATGATAAATTGCCCTTAGTGTCCAGCGATGTGCAGGTTAGGTAGATAGGCCATGATAAATTGCCCCTTAGTGTCTAGCGATGTGCAGGTTAGGTGGATTGGCCATGATAAATTGTCCCTAGTGTCCAGCGATGTGCAGGTTAGGTGGATTGGCCATGATGAATTGCCCCGAGTGTCCAGCGATGTGCAGGTTAGGTAGATAGGCCATGATAAATTGCCCTTAGTGTCCAGCAATGTTCAGGTTAGGTGGATTGGCCATGATAAATTGCCCCTAGTGTCCAGCGATGTGCAGGTTAGGTGGATTGGCCATGGTAAATTGTCCCCTATTGTCCAGCGATGTGCAGGTTAGGTGGATTGGCCATGATAAATTGCCCCCTATTGTCCAGCGATGTGCAGGTTAGGTGGATTGGCCATGATAAATTGCCCCTAGTGTCCAGCGATGTGAAGGTTAGGTGGATTGGCCATGATAAATTGTCCCTAGTGTCCAGCGATGTGCAGGTTAGGTGGATTGGCCATGATAAATTGCCCCTAGTGTCCAGCGATGTGAAGGTTAGGTGGATTGGCCATGATAAATTGTCCCTAGTGTCCAGCGATGTGCAGGTTAGGTGGATTGGCCATGATAAATTGCCCCTAGTGTCCAGCGATGTGCAGGTTAGGTGGATTGGCCATGATAAATTGCCCCTAGTGTCCAGCGATGTGCAGGTTAGGTGGATTGGCCGTGATAAATTGCCCCTAGTGTCCAGCGATGTGCAGGTTAGGTGGATTGGCCATGATAAATTGCCCTTAGTGTCCAGCGATGTGCAGGTTAGGTGGATTGGCCGTGATAAATTGCCCCTAGTGTCCAGCGATGTGCAGGTTAGGTGGATTGGCCGTGATAAATTGCCCTTAGTGTCCAGCGATGTGCAGGTTAGGTGGATTGGCCATGATAAATTGCCCCTAGTGTCCAGCGATGTGCAGGTTAGGTGGATTGGCCGTGATAAATTGCCCCTAGTGTCCAGCGATGTGCAGGTTAGCTGGATTGGCCATGATAAATTGCCCCTATTGTCCAGCGATGTGCAGGTTAGTTGGATTGGCTATGATAAATTGCCCTTAGTGTCTAGCGATGTGCAGGTCAGGTGGATTGGCCATGATAAATTGCCCTTAGTGTCCAGCGATGTGCAGGTTAGGTGGATTGGCCATGATAAATTGCCCCTAGTCTCCAGCGATGTGCAGGTTAGGTGGATTGGCCATGATAAATTGCCCTTCGTGTCCAGCGATGTGCAGGTTAGGTGGATTGGCCATGATAAATTGCCCCTAGTGTCCAGCGATGTGCAGGTTAGGTGGATTGGCCGTGATAAATTGCCCCTAGTGTCCAGCGATGTGAAGGTTAGGTGGATTAGCCATGATAAATTGCCCCTAGTGTCCAGCGATGTGCAGGTTAGGTGGATTGGCCATGATAAATTGTCCCCTAGTGTCCAGTGATGTGCAGGTTAGGTGGATTGGCCATGATAAATTGCCCTTAGTGTCCAGCGATGTGCCGGTTAGGTGGATCGGCCATGATAAATTGCACCTAGTGTCCAGCGATGTGCAAGTTAGGTGGATTGGCCATGATAAATTGCCCCTATTGTCCAGCGATGTGCAGGTTAGGTGGATTGGCCATGATAAATTGCCCCTCGTGTCCAGCGATGTGCAGGTTAGGTGGATTGGCCGTGATAAATTGCCCCTAGTGTCCAGCGATGTGCAGGTTAGGTGGATTGGCCATGATAAATTGCCTCTATTGTCCAGCGATGTGCAGGTTAGGTGGATTGGCCATGATAAATTGCCCTTAGTGTCTAGCGATGTGCAGGTCAGGTGGATTGGCCATGATAAATTGCCCTTAGTGTCCAGCGATATATAGGTTAGGTGGATTGGCCATGATAAATTGCCCCTAGTGTCCAGCGATGTGCAGGTTAGGTGGATTGGCCATGATAAATTGCCCCTAGTGTCCAGCGATGTGAAGGTTAGGTGGATTAGCCATGATAAATTGCCCTTAGTGTCCAGCGATGTGAAGGTTAGGTGGATTGGCCATGATAAATTGCCCCGAGTGTCCAGCGATGTGCAGGTTTGGTGGATTGGCCTTGATAAATTGCCCCTAGTGTCCAGCGATGTGCAGGTTAGGTGGATTGGCCATGATAAATTGCCCCTAGTGTCCAGCGATGTGCAGGTTAGGTGGATTGGCCATGATAAATTGCCCCTAGTGTCCAGCGATGGGCAGGTTAGGTGGATTGGCCATGATAAATTGCCCTTAGTGTCCAGCGATGTGCAGGTTAGGTGGATTGGCCATGATAAATTGCCCCTAGTGTCCAGCGATGTGCAGGTAAGGTGGATTGGCCATGATAAATTGCCCCTAGTGTCCAGCGATGAGCAGGTTAGGTGGATTAACCATGATAAATTGCCCCTAGTGTCCAGCGATGTGCAGGTTAGGTGGATTGGCCATGATAAATTGCCCCTAGTGTCCAGCAATGTGTAGGTTAGGTGGATTGGCCGTGATAAATTGTCCCTAGTGTCCAGCGATGTGCAGGTTAGGTGGATTGGCCATGATAAATTGCCCTTAGTGTCCAGCGATGTGCAGGTTAGGTGGTTTGGCCATGATAAATTGCCCCTAGTGTCCAGCGATGTGCAGGTTAGGTGGATTGGCCGTGATAAATTGCCCCTAGTGTCCAGCGATGTGCAGGTTAGGTGGATTGGCCATGATAAATTGCCCCTAGTGTCCAGCGATGTGCAGGTTAGGTGGATTGGCCATGATAAATTGCCCTTAGTGTCCAGCGATGTGCAGGTTAGGTGGATTGGCCATGATAAATTGCCCCTAGTGTCCAGCGATGTGCAGGTTAGGTGGATTGGCCGTGATAAATTGCCCCTAGTGTCCAGCGATGTGCAGGATAGGTGGATTGGCCATGATAATTTGCCCTTAGTGTCCAGCGATGTGCAGGTTAGGTGGATTGGCCATGATAAATTGCCCCTAGTGTCCAGCGATGTGCAGGTTAGGTGGATTGGCCGTGATAAATTGCCCCTAGTGTCCAGCGATGTGCAGGTTAGGTGGATTGGCCATGATAAATTGCCCTCAGTGTCCAGCGATGTGCAGGTTAAGTGGATTGGCCATGATAAATTGCCCCTAGTGTCCAGCGATGTGCAGGTTAGGTGGATTGGCCATGATAAATTGTCCCTAGTGTCCAGCGATGTGCAGGTTAGGTGGATTGGCCATGATAAATTGTCCCCTAGTGTCCAGCGATGTGCAGGTTAGGTGGATTGGCCATGATAAGTTGCCCTTAGTGTCTAGCGATGTGCAGGTTAGGTGGATTGGCCATGATAAATTGACCCTAGTGTCCAGCGATGTGCAGGTTAGGTGGATTGGCCATGATAGGGGGGATAAGGTGGAGAAGTAGGCTGCAAGTGTTGGGCACACTGGATAAGTGGGGCTTGTTCAAGGATCAGCTACTGCGTGTTCTTGATAAGTATGTACCGGTCAGACAGGGAGGAAGGCGTCGAGCGAGCGAACCGTGGTTTACCAAGGAAGTGGAATCTCTTGTTAAGAGGAAGAAGGAGGCCTATGTGAAGATGAAGTGTGAAGTTTCGGTTGGGGCGATGGATAGTTACAAGGTAGCGAGGAAGGATCTAAAGAGAGAGCTAAGACGAGCAAGGAGGGGACATGAGAAGTATTTGGCAGGAAGGATCAAGGAAAACCCAAAAGCTTTCTATAGGTATGTCAGGAATAAGCGAATGACTAGGGAAAGAGTAGGACCAGTCAAGGACAGGGATGGGAAATTGTGTGTGGAGTCTGAAGAGATAGGCGAGATACTAAATGAATATTTTTCGTCAGTATTCACTCAGGAAAAAGATAATGTTGTGGAGGAGAATGCTGAGCCCCAGGCTAATAGAATAGATGGCATTGAGGTACGTAGGGAAGAGGTGTTGGCAATTCTGGACAGGCTGAAAATAGATAAGTCCCAGGGACCTGATGGGATTTATCCTAGGATTCTCTGGGAGGCCAGGGAAGAGATTGCTGGACCTTTGGCTTTGATTTTTATGTCATCATTGGCTACAGGAATAGTGCCAGAGGACTGGAGGACAGCAAATGTGGTCCCTTTGTTCAAAAAGGGGAGCAGAGACAACCCCGGCAACTATAGACCGGTGAGCCTCACGTCTGTAGTGGGTAAAGTCTTGGAGGGGATTATAAGAGACAAGATTTATAATCATCTAGATAGGAATAATATGATCAGGGATAGTCAGCATGGCTTTGTGAAGGGTAGGTCATGTCTCACAAACCTTATTGAGTTCTTTGAGAAGGTGACTGAACAGGTAGACGAGGGTAGAGCAGTTGATGTGGTGTATATGGATTTCAGCAAAGCGTTTGATAAGGTTCCCCACGGTAGGCTATTGCAAAAAATACGGAGGCTGGGGATTGAGGGTGATTTAGAGATGTGGATCAGAAATTGGCTAGCTGAAAGAAGACAGAGGGTGGTGGTTGATGGGATATGTTCAGAATGGAGTACAGTCACAAGTGGAGTACCACAGGGATCTGTTCTGGGGCCGTTGCTGTTTGTCATTTTTATCAATGACCTAGAGGAAGGCGCAGAAGGGTGGGTGAGTAAATTTGCAGACGATACTAAAGTCGGTGGTGTTGTCGATAGTGTGGAAGGGTGTAGCAGGTTACAGAGGGATATAGATAAGCTGCAGAGCTGGGCTGAGAGGTGGCAAATGGAGTTCAATGTAGAGAAGTGTGAGGTGATTCACTTTGGAAGGAATAACAGGAATGCGGAATATTTGGCTAATGGTAAAGTTCTTGAAAGTGTGGATGAGCAGAGGGATCTAGGTGTCCATGTACATAGATCCCTGAAAGTTGCCACCCAGGTTGATAGGGTTGTGAAGAAGGCCTATGGAGTGTTGGCCTTTATTGGTAGAGGAATTGAGTTCCGGAGTCGGGAGGTCATGTTGCAGCTGTACAGAACTCTGGTACGGCCCCATTTGGAGTATTGCGTACAGTTCTGGTCACCGCTTTATAGGAAGGACGTGGAGGCTTTGGAGCGAGTGCAGAGGAGATTTACCAGGATGTTGCCTGGTATGGAGGGAAAATCTTATGAGGAAAGGCTGATGGACTTGAGGTTGTTTGCGTTGGAGAGAAGAAGGTTAAGAGGAGACTTAATAGAGGCATACAAAATGATCAGGGGGTTGGATAGGGTGGACAGTGAGAGCCTTCTCCCGCGGATGGATATGGCTGGCACGAGGGGACATAAATTTAAACTGAGGGGTAATAGATATAGGACAGAGGTCAGAGGTAGGTTCTTTACGCAAAGAGTAGTGAGGCCGTGGAATGCCCTACCTGCTACAGTAGTGAACTCGCCAACATTGAGGGCATTTAAAAGTTTATTGGATAAACATATGGATGATAATGGCATAGTGTAGGTTAGATGGTTTTTGTTTCGGTGCAACATCGTGGGCCGAAGGGCCTGTACTGCGTTGTATTGTTCTATGTTCTATGTTCGATGTTCTAGGACTGAAAGGGGCAGAGAGGGAGACAGAGAGCAGGACTGAAAGGGGCAGAGAGGGAGACAGAGCGCAGGACTGAAAGAGGCAGAGAGGGAGACAGAGCGCAGGACTGAAAGGGGCAGAGAGGGAGACAGAGCGCAGGACTGAAAGGGGCAGAGAGGGAGACAGAGCGCAGGACTGAAAGGGGCAGAGAGGGAGACAGAGCGCAGGACTGAAAGAGGCAGAGAGGGAGACAGAGCGCAGGACTGAAAGAGGCAGAGTGGGAGACAGAGCGCAGGACTGAAAGGGGCAGAGAGGGAGACAGAGCGCAGGACTGAAAGGGGCAGAGAGGGAGACAGAGCGCAGGACTGAAAGAGGCAGAGAGGGAGACAGAGCGCAGGGCTGAAAGAGGCAGAGAGGGAGACAGAGCGCAAGACTGAAAGGGGCAGAGAGGGAGACTGAGCGCAGGACTGAAAGAGGCAGAGAGGGAGACAGAGCGCAGGACTGAAAGAGGCAGAGAGGGAGACAGAGCGCAGGACTGAAAGAGGCAGAGAGGGAGACAGAGCGCAGGACTGAAAGAGGCAGAGAGGGAGACAGAGCGCAGGGCTGAAAGGGGCAGAGAGGGAGACAGAGCGCAGGACTGAAAGGGGCAGAGAGGGAGACAGAGCGCAGGACTGAAAGAGGCAGAGAGGGAGACAGAGCGCAGGACTGAAAGAGGCAGAGAGGGAGACAGAGCGCAGGACTGAAAGAGGCAGAGAGGGAGACAGAGCGCAGGACTGAAAGAGGCAGAGAGGGAGACAGAGCGCAGGACTGAAAGAGGCAGAGAGGGAGACAGAGCGGAAGACTGAAAGGGGCAGAGAGGGAGACAGAGCGCAGGACTGAAAGAGGCAGAGAGGGAGACAGAGCGCAGGACTGAAAGAGGCAGAGAGGGAGACAGAGCGCAGGACTGAAAGAGGCAGAGAGGGAGACAGAGCGCAGGACTGAAAGAGGCAGAGAGAGAGACAGAGCGCAGGACTGAAAGAGGCAGAGAGAGAGACAGAGCGCAGGACTGAAAGAGGCAGAGAGGGAGACAGAGCGCAGGACTGAAAGAGGCAGAGAGAGAGACAGAGCGCAGGACTGAAAGAGGCAGAGAGGGAGACAGAGCGCAGGACTGAAAGAGGCAGAGAGAGAGACAGAGCGCAGGACTGAAAGAGGCAGAGAGGGAGACAGAGCGCAGGACTGAAAGAGGCAGAGAGAGAGACAGAGCGCAGGACTGAAAGAGGCAGAGAGGGAGACAGAGCGCAGGACTGAAAGAGGCAGAGAGGGAGACAGTGCGCAGGACTGAAAGAGGCAGAGAGGGAGACAGAGCGCAGGACTGAAAGAGGCAGAGAGAGAGACAGAGCGCAGGACTGAAAGAGGCAGAGAGGGAGACAGAGCGCAGGACTGAAAGAGGCAGAGAGGGAGACAGAGCGCAGGAATGAAAGAGGCAGAGAGGGAGACAGAGCGCAGGACTGAAAGGGGCAGAGAGGGAGACAGAGCGCAGGACTGAAAGAGGCAGAGAGGGAGACAGAGCGCAGGACTGAAAGAGGCAGAGACGGAGACAGAGCGCAGGACTGAAAGAGGCAGAGAGGGAGACAGTGCGCAGGACTGAAAGAGGCAGAGAGGGAGACAGAGCGCAGGACTGAAAGAGGCAGAGAGGGAGACAGAGCGCAGGACTGAAAGGGGCAGAGAGGGAGACAGCGCAGGACTGAAAGGGGCAGAGTGGGAGACAGAGCGCAGGACTGAAAGAGGCAGAGAGGGTGACTGAGCGCAGGACTGAAAGAGGCAGAGAGGGAGACAGAGCGCAGGACTGACAGAGGCAGCGTGGGAGACAGAGCGCAGGACTGAAAGAGGCAGAGAGGGAGACAGAGCGCAGGACTGAAAGAGGCAGAGAGGGAGACAGAGCGCAGGACTGAAAGAGGCAGAGAGGGTGACAGAGCGCAGGACTGAAAGAGGCAGAGAGGGAGACAGAGCGCAGGACTGAAAGAGGCAGAGAGGGTGACAGAGCGCAGGACTGAAAGGGGCAGAGAGGGAGACAGAGCGCAGGACTGAAAGGGGCAGAGAGAGAGACAGAGCGCAGGACTGAAAGAGGCAGAGAGGGAGACAGAGCGCAGGACTGGAGGAGGCACAGAGGGAGACAGAGCGCAGGACTGATAGAGGCAGAATGGGAGACAGAGCGCAGGACTGACAGAGGCAGAGAGGGAGACAGAGCGCAGGACTGAAAGAGGCAGAGAGGGAGACAGAGCGCAGGACTGAAAGAGGCAGAGATGGAGACAGAGCGCAGGACTGAAAGAGGCAGAGAGGGAGACAGAGCGCAGGACTGAAAGAGGCAGAGAGGGAGACAGAGCGCAGGACTGAAAGAGGCAGAGAGGGAGACAGAGCGCAGGACTGAAAGAGGCAGAGAGGGAGACAGAGCGCAGGACTGAAAGAGGCAGAGAGGGAGACAGAGCGCAGGACTGAAAGGGGCAGAGAGGGAAACAGAGCGCAGGACTGAAAGGGGCAGAGAGGGAGACAGAGCGCAGTACTGAAAGAGGCAGAGAGGGAGACAGAGCGCAGGACTGAAAGAGGCAGAGAGGGAGACAGAGCGCAGGACTGAAAGAGGCAGAGAGGGAGACAGAGCGCAGGACTGAAAGGGGCAGAGAGGGAGACAGAGCGCAGGACTGAAAGGGGCAGAGAGGGAGACAGAGCGCAGGACTGAAAGAGGCAGAGAGGGAGACAGAGCGCAGGACTGAAAGAGGCAGAGAGGGAGACAGAGCGCAGGACTGAAAGGGGCAGAGAGGGAGACAGAGCGCAGGACTGAAAGAGGCAGAGTGGGAGACTGAGCGCAGGACTGAAAGAGGCAGAGAGAGAGACAGAGCGCAGCACTGAAAGAGGCAGAGAGAGAGACAGAGCGCAGGACTGAAAGAGGCAGAGAGGGAGACAGAGCGCAGGACTGAAAGAGGCAGAGAGGGAGACAGAGCGCAGGACTGAAAGGGGCAGAGAGGGAGACAGAGTGCAGGACTGAAAGAGGCAGAGAGAGAGACAGAGCGCAGGACTGAAAGAGGCAGAGAGGGAGACAGAGCGCAGGACTGAAAGAGGCAGAGAGGGAGACAGAGCGCAGGACTGAAAGAGGCAGAGAGGGAGACAGAGCGCAGGACTGAAAGAGGCAGAGAGGGAGACAGAGCGCAGGACTGAAAGAGGCAGAGAGGGAGACAGAGCGCAGGACTGAAAGAGGCAGAGAGGGAGACAGAGCGCAGGACTGAAAGAGGCAGAGAGGGAGACAGAGCGCAGGACTGAAAGAGGCAGAGAGGGAGACAGAGCGCAGGACTGAAAGGGGCAGAGAGGGAGACAGAGCGCAGGACTGAAAGGGGCAGAGAGGGAGACAGAGCGCAGGACTGAAAGGGGCAGAGAGGGAGACAGAGCGCAGGACTGAAAGGGGCAGAGAGAGAGACAGAGCGCAGGACTGAAAGAGGCAGAGAGGGAGACAGAGCGCAGGACTGAAAGAGGCAGAGAGGGAGACAGAGCGCAGGACTGAAAGGGGCAGAGAGGGAGACAGAGCGCAGGACTGAAAGAGGCAGAGTGGGAGACTGAGCGCAGGACTGAAAGAGGCAGAGAGAGAGACAGAGCGCAGCACTGAAAGAGGCAGAGAGAGAGACAGAGCGCAGGACTGAAAGAGGCAGAGAGGGAGACAGAGCGCAGGACTGAAAGAGGCAGAGAGGGAGACAGAGCGCAGGACTGAAAGGGGCAGAGAGGGAGACAGAGCGCAGGACTGAAAGAGGCAGAGAGGGAGACAGAGCGCAGGACTGAAAGAGGCAGAGAGGGAGACAGAGCGCAGGACTGAAAGGGGCAGAGAGGGAGACAGAGCGCAGGACTGAAAGAGGCAGAGAGAGAGACAGAGCGCAGCACTGAAAGAGGCAGAGAGGGAGACAGAGCGCAGGACTGAAAGAGGCAGAGAGGGAGACAGAGCGCAGGACTGAAAGAGGCAGAGAGGGAGACAGAGCGCAGGACTGAAAGGGGCAGAGAGGGAGACAGAGCGCAGGACTGAAAGAGGCAGAGAGGGAGACAGAGCGCAGGACTGAAAGGGGCAGAGAGGGAGACAGAGCGCAGGACTAAAAGAGGCAGAGAGAGAGACAGAGCGCAGGACTGAAAGAGGCAGAGAGAGAGACAGAGCGCAGGACTGAAAGAGGCAGAGAGGGTGACAGAGCGCAGGACTGAAAGAGGCAGAGAGGGAGACAGAGCGCAGGACTGAAAGAGGCAGAGAGGGAGACAGAGCGCAGGACTGAAAGAGGCAGAGAGGGAGACAGGGGGCAGGACTGAAAGAGGCAGAGAGGGAGACAGAGCGCAGGACTGAAAGGGGCAGAGAGGGAGACGGAGTGCAGGACTGAAAGAGGCAGAGAGGGAGACAGAGCGCAGGACTGAAAGAGGCAGAGAGAGAGACAGAGTGCAGGACTGAAAGAGGCAGAGAGGGAGACAGAGCGCAGGACTGAAAGAGGCAGAGAGAGAGACAGAGCGCAGGACTGAAAGAGGCAGAGAGGGAGACAGAGCGCAGGACTGACAGAGGCAGAGAGGGAGACAGAGCGCAGGACTGAAAGAGGCAGAGAGAGAGACAGAGCGCAGGACTGAAAGAGGCAGAGAGGGAGACAGAGCGCAGGACTGAAAGAGGCAGAGAGAGAGACAGAGCGCAGGACTGAAAGAGGCAGAGAGGGAGACAGAGCGCAGGACTGACAGAGGCAGAGAGGGAGACAGAGCGCAGGACTGAAAGGGGCAGAGAGAGAGACAGAGCGCAGGACTGAAAGAGGCAGAGAGGGAGACAGAGCGCAGGACTGAAAGAGGCAGAGAGGGAGACAGAGCGCAGGACTGAAAGAGGCAGAGAGGGAGACAGAGCGCAGGACTGAAAGAGGCAGAGAGGGTGACAGAGCGCAGGACTGAAAGGGGCAGAGAGGGAGACAGAGCGCAGGACTGAAAGAGGCAGAGAGGGAGACAGAGCGCAGGACTGAAAGAGGCAGAGAGGGAGACAGAGCGCAGGACTGAAAGAGGCAGAGAGGGTTAGACAGAGCGCAGGACTGAAAGAGGCAGAGAGGGAGACAGAGCGCAGGACTGAAAGAGGCAGAGAGGGTGACAGAGCGCAGGACTGAAAGGGGCAGAGAGGGAGACAGAGCGCAGGACTAAAAGAGGCAGAGAGAGAGACAGAGCGCAGGACTGAAAGAGGCAGAGAGGGAGACAGAGCGCAGGACTGAAAGGGGCAGAGAGGGAGACAGAGCGCAGGACTAAAAGAGGCAGAGAGGGAGACAGAGCGCAGGACTGAAGGGGCAGAGAGGGAGACAGAGCGCAGGACTGAAAGAGGCAGAGATGGAGACAGAGCGCAGGACTGAAAGAGGCAGAGAGGGAGACAGAGCGCAGGACTGAAAGAGGCAGAGAGAGAGACAGAGCGCAGGACTGAAAGAGGCAGAGAGGGAGACAGAGCGCAGGACTGAAAGAGGCAGAGAGAGAGACAGAGCGCAGGACTGAAAGAGGCAGAGAGGGAGACAGAGCGCAGGGCTGAAAGGGGCAGAGAGGGAGACAGAGCGCAGGACTGAAAGAGGCAGAGATGGAGACAGAGCGCAGGACTGAAAGAGGCAGAGAGAGAGACAGAGCGCAGGACTGAAAGAGGCAGAGATGGAGACAGAGCGCAGGACTGAAAGAGGCAGAGAGGGAGACAGAGCGCAGGACTGAAAGAGGCAGAGAGGGAGACAGAGCGCAGGACTGAAAGAGGCAGAGAGGGAGACAGAGCGCAGGACTGAAAGAGGCAGAGAGGGAGACAGAGCGCAGGACTGAAAGAGGCAGAGAGGGAGACAGAGCGCAGGACTGAAAGAGGCAGAGAGGGAGACAGAGCGCAGGACTGAAAGAGGCAGAGAGTGAGACAGAGCGCAGGACTGAAAGAGGCAGAGATGGAGACAGAGTGCAGGACTGAAAGAGGCAGAGAGGGAGACAGAGCGCAGGACTGAAAGAGGCAGAGAGAGAGACAGAGCGCAGGACTGAAAGGGGCAGAGAGGGAGACAGAGCGCAGTACTGAAAGGGGCAGAGAGGGAGACAGAGCGCAGGACTGAAAGAGGCAGAGAGGGAGACAGAGCGCAGGACTGAAAGAGGCAGAGAGGGAGACAGAGCGCAGGACTGAAAGAGGCAGAGACGGAGACAGAGCGCAGGACTGAAAGAGGCAGAGAGTGAGACAGAGCGCAGGACTGAAAGAGGCAGAGATGGAGACAGCGTGCAGGACTGAAAGAGGCAGAGAGGGAGACAGAGCGCAGGACTGAAAGAGGCAGAGAGGGAGACAGAGCGCAGGACTGAAAGAGGCAGAGTGGGAGACAGAGGGCAGGACTGAAAGAGGCAGAGAGGGAGACAGAGCGCAGGACTGAAAGAGGCAGAGAGGGAGACAGAGCGCAGGACTGAAAGAGGCAGAGAGGGAGACAGAGCGCAGGACTGAAAGAGGCAGAGAGGGAGACAGAGCGCAGGACAGAAAGGGGCAGAGTGGGAGAGACAGAGCGCAGGACTGAAAGAGGCAGAGAGGGAGACAGAGCGCAGGACTGAAAGGGGCAGAGAGGGAGACAGAGCGCAGGACTGAAAGAGGCAGAGAGGGAGACAGAGCGCAGGACTGAAAGAGGCAGAGAGGGAGACAGAGCGCAGGACTGAAAGAGGCAGAGAGAGAGACAGAGCGCAGGACTGAAAGGGGCAGAGAGGGAGACAGAGCGCAGGACTGAAAGAGGCAGAGAGAGAGACAGAGCGCAGCACTGAAAGAGGCAGAGAGGGAGACAGAGCGCAGGACTGAAAGAGGCAGAGAGGGAGACAGAGCGCAGGACTGAAAGGGGCAGAGAGGGAGACAGAGCGCAGGACTGAAAGAGGCAGAGTGGGAGACAGAGCGCAGGACTGAAAGAGGCAGAGAGGGAGACAGAGCGCAGGACTGAAAGAGGCAGAGAGAGAGGGAGACAGAGCGCAGGACTGAAAGAGGCAGAGAGGGAGACAGAGATCAGGACTGAAAGAGGAAGAGAGGGAGACAGAGCGCAGGACTGAAAGAGGCAGAGAGGGAGACAGAGCGCAGGACTGAAAGAGGCAGAGAGGGAGACAGTGCGCAGGACTGACAGGCAGAGAGGGAGACAGAGCGCAGGACTGAAAGAGGCAGAGAGAGAGACAGAGCGCAGGACTGAAAGAGGCAGAGAGGGAGACAGAGCGCAGGACTGAAAGGGGCAGAGAGGGAGACAGAGCGCAGGACTGAAAGGGGCAGAGAGGGAGACAGAGCGCAGGAATGAAAGAGGCAGAGAGGGAGACAGAGCACAGGACTGAAAGAGGCAGAGAGGGAGACAGTGCGCAGGACTGAAAGAGGCAGAGAGAGAGACAGAGCGCAGAACTGAAAGAGGCAGAGAGGGAGACAGAGCGCAGGACTGAAAGAGGCAGAGAGGGAGACAGAGCGCAGAACTGAAAGAGGCAGAGAGGGAGACAGAGCGCAGGACTGAAAGAGGCAGAGAGGGAGACAGAGCGCAGGACTGAAAGAGGCAGAGAGGGAGACAGAGCGCAGGACTGAAAGTGGCAGAGAGGGAGACAGAGCGCAGGACTGAAAGAGGCAGAGAGGGAGACAGAGCGCAGGACTGAAAGAGGCAGAGAGGGAGACAGAGCGCAGGACTGAAAGAGGCAGAGAGGGAGACAGAGCGCAGGACTGAAAGAGGCAGAGAGGGAGACAGAGCGCAGGACTGAAAGAGGCAGAGAGGGAGACAGAGCGCAGGACTGAAAGAGGCAGAGAGGGAGACAGAGCGCAGCACTGAAAGAGGCAGAGAGGGTGACAGAGCGCAGGACTGAAAGAGGCAGAGAGAGAGACAGAGCGCAGGACTGACAGAGGCAGAGAGGGAGACAGAGCGCAGGACTGAAAGAGGCAGAGAGGGAGACAGAGCGCAGGACTGAAAGAGGCAGAGAGGGTGACAGAGCGCAGGACTGAAAGAGGCAGAGAGGGAGACAGAGCGCAGGACTGAAAGAGGCAGAGAGGGAGACAGAGCGCAGGACTGAAAGAGGCAGAGAGAGAGACAGAGCGCAGGACTGAAAGAGGCAGAGTGGGAGACAGAGCGCAGGACTGAGAGAGGCAGAGAGGGAGACAGAGCGCAGGACTGAAAGAGGCAGAGAGGGAGACAGAGCGCAGGACTGAAAGAGGCAGAGAGAGAGACAGAGGGCAGGACTGAAAGAGGCAGAGGGTTAGACAGAGCGCAGGACTGAAAGAGGCAGAGAGGGAGACAGAGCGCAGGACTGAAAGAGGCAGAGAGTGAGACAGAGCGCAGGACTGAAAGAGGCAGAGTGGGAGACAGAGCGCAGGACTGAAAGAGGCAGAGAGGGAGACAGAGCGCAGGACTGAAAGAGGCAGAGAGGGAGACAGAGCGCAGGACTGAATGGAGCAGAGAGGGAGACAGAGCGCAGGACTGAAAGAGGCAGAGAGGGAGACAGAGCGCAGCACTGAAAGAGGCAGAGAGAGAGACAGAGCGCAGGACTGAAAGAGGCAGAGAGAGAGACAGAGCGCAGGACTGACAGAGGCAGAGAGGGAGACAGAGCGCAGGACTGAAAGGGGCAGAGAGAGAGACAGAGCGCAGGACTGAAAGAGGCAGAGAGAGAGACAGAGCGCAGGACTGAAAGGGGCAGAGAGGGAGACAGAGCGCAGGACTGACAGAGGCAGAGAGGGAGACAGAGCGCAGGACTGAAAGAGGCAGAGAGGGAGACAGAGCGCAGGACTGAAAGAGGCAGAGAGGGTGACAGAGCGCAGGACTGACAGAGGCAGAGAGGGAGACAGAGCGCAGGACTGAAAGAGGCAGAGAGGGAGACAGAGCGCAGGACTGAAAGGGGCAGAGAGGGAGACAGAGCGCAGGACTGACAGAGGCAGAGAGGGAGACAGAGCGCAGGACTGAAAGGGGCAGAGAGGGAGACAGAGCGCAGGACTGAAAGAGGCAGAGAGGGTGACAGAGCGCAGGACTGAAAGGGGCAGAGAGGGAGACAGAGCGCAGGACTGAAAGAGGCAGAGAGGGTGACAGAGCGCAGGACTGAAAGAGGCAGAGAGGGAGACAGAGGGCAGGACTGAAAGAGGCAGAGGGTTAGACAGAGCGCAGGACTGAAAGGGGCAGAGAGGGAGACAGAGCGCAGGACTGAAAGGGGCAGAGAGGGAGACAGAGCGCAGGACTGAAAGAGGCAGAGTGGGAGACAGAGCGCAGGACTGAAAGAGGCAGAGAGGGAGACAGAGCGCAGGACTGAAAGAGGCAGAGTGGGAGACAGAGCGCAGGACTGAAAGAGGCAGAGAGGGAGACAGAGCGCAGGACTGAAAGAGGCAGAGAGGGAGACAGAGCGCAGGACTGAAAGAGGCAGAGAGGGAGACAGAGCGCAGGACTGAAAGAGGCAGAGAGGGAGACAGAGCGCAGGACTGAAAGAGGCAGAGAGGGAGACTGAGCGCAGGACTGATAGAGGCAGAGAGGGAGACAGAGCGCAGGACTGAAAGAGGCAGAGAGAGAGACAGAGCGCAGGACTGAAAGAGGCAGAGAGGGAGACTAAGCGCAGGACTGAAAGAGGCAGAGAGGGAGACAGAGCGCAGGACTGAAAGAGGCAGAGGGTTAGACAGAGCGCAGGACTGACAGAGGCAGAGAGGGAGACAGAGCGCAGGACTGAAAGAGGCAGAGAGGGAGACAGAGCGCAGGACTGAAAGAGGCAGAGAGGGAGACAGAGCGCAGGACTGAAAGAGGCAGAGAGGGAGACAGAGGGCAGGACTGAAAGAGGCAGAGAGGGAGACAGAGAGCAGGACTGAAAGAGGCAGAGAGGGAGACAGAGCGCAGGACTGAAAGAGGCAGAGAGAGAGACAGAGCGCAGGACTGAAAGAGGCAGCGTGGGAGACAGAGCGCAGGACTGAAGGAGGCAGAGAGAGAGACGGAGCGCAGGACTGAAAGAGGCAGAGAGGGAGACAGAGCGCAGGACTGAAAGGGGCAGAGAGGGAGACAGAGCGCAGGACTGAAAGAGGCAGAGAGGGAGACAGAGCGCAGGACTGAAAGGGGCAGAGAGAGAGACAGAGCGCAGGACTGAAAGAGGCAGAGAGGGAGACAGAGCGCAGGACTGAAAGAGGCAGAGAGGGAGACAGAGCGCAGGACTGAAAGAGGCAGAGAGAGAGACGGAGCGCAGGACTGAAAGAGGCAGAGAGGGAGACAGAGCGCAGGACTGAAAGGGGCAGAGAGGGAGACAGAGCGCAGGACTGAAAGAGGCAGAGAGGGAGACAGAGCGCAGGACTGAAGGAGGCAGAGAGGGAGACAGAGCGCAGGACTGAAAGAGGCAGAGAGGGAGACGGAGTGCAGGACTGAAAGAGGCAGAGAGGGAGACAGAGCGCAGGACTGAAAGAGGCAGAGAGAGAGACAGAGCGCAGGACTGAAAGAGGCAGAGAGGGAGACAGAGCGCAGGACTGAAAGAGGCAGAGAGGGAGACAGAGCGCAGGACTGAAAGAGGCAGAGAGGGAGACAGAGCGCAGGACTGAAAGAGGCAGAGAGGGAGACAGAGCGCAGGACTGAAAGAGGCAGAGAGGGAGACAGAGCGCAGGACTGAAAGAGGCAGAGAGGGAGACAGAGCGCAGGACTGAAAGAGGCAGAGAGGGAGACTGAGCGCAGGACTGATAGAGGCAGAGAGGGAGACAGAGCGCAGGACTGAAAGAGGCAGAGAGAGAGACAGAGCGCAGGACTGAAAGAGGCAGAGAGGGAGACTAAGCGCAGGACTGAAAGAGGCAGAGAGGGAGACAGAGCGCAGGACTGAAAGAGGCAGAGGGTTAGACAGAGCGCAGGACTGACAGAGGCAGAGAGGGAGACAGAGCGCAGGACTGAAAGAGGCAGAGAGGGAGACAGAGCGCAGGACTGAAAGAGGCAGAGAGGGAGACAGAGCGCAGGACTGAAAGAGGCAGAGAGGGAGACAGAGGGCAGGACTGAAAGAGGCAGAGAGGGAGACAGAGAGCAGGACTGAAAGAGGCAGAGAGGGAGACAGAGCGCAGGACTGAAAGAGGCAGAGAGAGAGACAGAGCGCAGGACTGAAAGAGGCAGCGTGGGAGACAGAGCGCAGGACTGAAGGAGGCAGAGAGAGAGACGGAGCGCAGGACTGAAAGAGGCAGAGAGGGAGACAGAGCGCAGGACTGAAAGGGGCAGAGAGGGAGACAGAGCGCAGGACTGAAAGAGGCAGAGAGGGAGACAGAGCGCAGGACTGAAAGGGGCAGAGAGAGAGACAGAGCGCAGGACTGAAAGAGGCAGAGAGGGAGACAGAGCGCAGGACTGAAAGAGGCAGAGAGGGAGACAGAGCGCAGGACTGAAAGAGGCAGAGAGAGAGACGGAGCGCAGGACTGAAAGAGGCAGAGAGGGAGACAGAGCGCAGGACTGAAAGGGGCAGAGAGGGAGACAGAGCGCAGGACTGAAAGAGGCAGAGAGGGAGACAGAGCGCAGGACTGAAGGAGGCAGAGAGGGAGACAGAGCGCAGGACTGAAAGAGGCAGAGAGGGAGACGGAGTGCAGGACTGAAAGAGGCAGAGAGGGAGACAGAGCGCAGGACTGAAAGAGGCAGAGAGAGAGACAGAGCGCAGGACTGAAAGAGGCAGAGAGGGAGACAGAGCGCAGGACTGAAAGAGGCAGAGAGGGAGACAGAGCGCAGGACTGAAAGAGGCAGAGAGGGAGACAGAGCGCAGGACTGAAAGAGGCAGAGAGGGAGACTGAGCGCAGGACTGAAAGGGGCAGAGAGGGAGACAGAGCGCAGGACTGAAAGAGGCAGAGACGGAGACAGAGCGCAGGACTGAAAGGGGCAGAGAGGGAGACAGAGCGCAGGACTGAAAGAGGCAGAGAGGGAGACAGAGCGCAGGACTGGAAGAGGCAGAGAGGGAGACAGAGCGCAGGAATGAAAGAGGCAGAGAGGGAGACAGAGCGCAGGACTGAAAGAGGCAGAGAGGGAGACAGAGCGCAGGACTGAAAGAGGCAGAGTGGGAGACAGAGCGCAGGACTGAAAGAGGCAGAGACGGAGACAGAGCGCAGGACTGAAAGAGGCAGAGAGGGAGACAGAGCGCAGGACTGAAAGAGGCAGAGTGGGAGACAGAGCGCAGGACTGAAAGAGGCAGAGAGGGAGACAGAGTGCAGGACTGAAAGAGGCAGCGTGGGAGACAGAGCGCAGGACTGAAAGAGGCAGAGAGGGAGACAGAGCGCAGGACTGAAAGAGGCAGAGAGGGAGACAGAGCGCAGGACTGAAAGGGGCAGAGAGGGAGACAGAGCGCAGGACTGAAAGAGGCAGAGACGGAGACAGAGCGCAGGACTGAAAGAGGCAGAGACGGAGACAGAGCGCAGGACTGAAAGAGGCAGAGAGGGAGACAGAGCGCAGGACTGAAAGAGGCAGAGACGGAGACAGAGCGCAGGACTGAAAGAGGCAGAGAGGGAAACAGAGCGCAGGACTGAAAGAGGCAGAGAGGGAGACAGAGCGCAGGACTGAAAGAGGCAGAGAGGGAAACAGAGTGCAGGACTGAAAGAGGCAGAGAGGGAGACAGAGCGCAGGACTGAAAGAGGCAGAGAGGGAGACAGAGCGCAGGACTGAAAGAGGCAGAGACGGAGACAGAGCGCAGGACTGAAAGAGGCAGAGAGGGAGACAGAGCGCAGGACTGAAAGAGGCAGAGAGGGAGACAGAGCGCAGGACTGAAAGAGGCAGAGAGGGAGACAGAGCGCAGGACTGAAAGAGGCAGAGAGGGAGACAGAGCGCAGGACTGAAAGAGGCAGAGACGGAGACAGAGCGCAGGACTGAAAGAGGCAGAGAGGGTGACAGAGCGCAGGACTGAAAGAGGCAGAGAGGGAGACAGAGCGCAGGACTGAAAGAGGCAGAGACGGAGACAGAGCGCAGGACTGAAAGGGGCAGAGAGGGAGACAGAGCGCAGGACTGAAAGAGGCAGAGAGGGAGACAGAGCGCAGGACTGAAAGGGGCAGAGAGGGAGACAGAGCGCAGGACTGAAAGAGGCAGAGTGGGAGACAGAGCGCAGGACTGAAAGAGGCAGAGAGGGCGACAGAGCGCAGGACTGAAAGAGGCAGCGTGGGAGACAGAGCGCAGGACTGAAAGAGGCAGAGAGGGAGACAGAGCGCAGGACTGAAAGAGGCAGAGAAGGAGACAGAGCGCAGGACTGAAAGAGGCAGAGTGGGAGACAGAGCGCAGGACTGAAAGAGGCAGAGAGGGAGACAGAGCGCAGGACTGAAAGAGGCAGAGAGGGTGACAGAGCGCAGCACTGAAAGGGGCAGAGAGGGAAACAGAGCGCAGGACTGAAAGAGGCAGAGAGGGAGACAGAGGGCAGGACTGAAAGAGGCAGAGAGGGAGACAGAGCGCAGGACTGAAAGAGGCAGAGAGAGTGGGAGACAGAGCGCAGGACTGAAAGGGGCAGAGAGGGAGACAGAGCGCAGGACTGAAAGGGGCAGAGAGGGAGACAGAGCGCAGGACTGAAAGAGGCAGAGAGGGAGACAGAGCGCAGGACTGAAAGAGGCAGAGAGGGAGACAGAGCGCAGGACTGAAAGCGGCAGAGAGGGAGACAGAGCGCAGGACTGAAAGAGGCAGAGTGGGAGACAGAGCGCAGGACTGAAAGAGGCAGAGAGGGAGACAGAGCGCAGGACTGAAAGAGGCAGAGAGAGAGACAGAGCGCAGGACTGAAAGAGGCAGAGAGGGAGACAGAGCGCAGGACTGAAAGAGGCAGAGTGGGAGACAGAGCGCAGGACTGAAAGAGGCAGAGAGGGAGACAGAGCGCAGGACTGAAAGAGGCAGAGAGGGAGACAGAGCGCAGGACTGAAAGAGGCAGAGAGAGAGACAGAGCGCAGCACTGAAAGAGGCAGAGAGGGAGACAGAGCGCAGGACTGAAAGAGGCAGCGTGGGAGACAGAGCGCAGGACTGAAAGAGGCAGAGAGGGAGACAGAGCGCAGGACTGAAAGAGGCAGAGAGGGAGACTGAGCGCAGGACTGAAAGGGGCAGAGAGGGAGACAGAGCGCAGGACTGAAAGAGGCAGAGAGGGAGACAGAGCGCAGGACTGAAAGAGGCAGAGAGGGAGACAGAGCGCAGGACTGAAAGAGGCAGAGAGGGAGACAGAACGCCGGACTGAAAGAGGCAGAGAGGGAGACAGAGCGCAGGACTGAAAGAGGCAGAGAAGGAGACAGAGCGCAGGACTGAAAGAGGCAGAGAGGGAGACAGAGCGCAGGACTGAAAGAGGCAGAGAGGGAGACAGAGCGCAGGACTGAAAGAGGCAGAGAGGGAGACAGAACGCTGGACTGAAAGAGGCAGAGAGGGAGACAGAGCGCAGGACTGAAAGAGGCAGAGAGGGAGACAGAGCGCAGGACTGAAAGAGGCAGCGTGGGAGACAGAGCGCAGGACTGAAAGAGGCAGAGTGGGAGACAGAGCGCAGGACTGAAAGAGGCAGAGTGGGAGACAGAGCGCAGGACTGAAAGAGGCAGAGAGGGAGACAGAGCGCAGGACTGAAAGAGGCAGCGTGGGAGACAGAGCGCAGGACTGAAAGAGGCAGAGACGGAGACAGAGCGCAGGACTGAAAGAGGCAGAGAGGGAGACAGAGCGCAGGACTGAAAGAGGCAGAGAGGGAGACAGAGCGCAGGACTGAAAGAGGCAGAGAGGGAGACAGAGCGCAGGACTGAAAGAGGCAGAGAGGGAGACAGAGCGCAGGACTGAAAGAGGCAGAGAGGGAGACTGAGCGCAGGACTGAAAGAGGCAGAGAGGGAGACAGAGCGCAGGACTGAAAGAGGCAGAGAGGGAGACAGAGCGCAGGACTGAAAGGGGCAGAGAGGGAGACAGAGCGCAGGACTGAAAGAGGCAGAGAGGGAGACAGAGCGCAGGACTGAAAGAAGCAGAGACGGAGACAGAGCGCAGGACTGAAAGAGGCAGAGAGGGAGACAGAGCGCAGGACTGAAAGAGGCAGAGAGGGAGACAGAGCGCAGGACTGAAAGAGGCAGAGAGGGAGACAGAGCGCAGGACTGAAAGAGGCAGAGAGGGAGACAGAGGGCAGGACTGAAAGGGGCTGAGACGGAGACAGAGCGCAGGACTGAAAGAGGCAGAGAGGGAGACAGAGCGCAGGACTGAAAGAGGCAGAGAGGGAGACAGAGCGCAGGACTGAAAGAGGCAGAGAGGGAGACAGAGCGCAGGACTGAAAGAGGCAGAGAGGGAGACAGAGCGCAGGACTGAAAGAGGCAGAGAGGGAGACAGAGCGCAGGACTGAAAGAGGCAGAGACGGAGACAGAGCGCAGGACTGAAAGAGGCAGAGAGGGAGACAGAGCGCAGGACTGAAAGAGGCAGAGAGGGAGACAGAGCGCAGGACTGAAAGAGGCAGAGAGGGAGACAGAGCGCAGGACTGAAAGAGGCAGAGAGGGAGACAGAGCGCAGGACTGAAAGAGGCAGAGAGGGAGACAGAGCGCAGGACTGAAAGGGGCAGAGAGGGAGACAGAGCGCAGGACTGAAAGAGGCAGAGAGGGAGACAGAGCGCACGACTGAAAGAGGCAGAGACGGAGACAGAGCGCAGGACTGAAAGAGGCAGAGAGGGAGACAGAGCGCCGGACTGAAAGAGGCAGAGAGGGAGACAGAGCGCAGGACTGAAAGGGGCAGAGAGGGAGACAGAGCGCAGGACTGAAAGAGGCAGAGAGGGAGACAGAGCGCACGACTGAAAGAGGCAGAGACGGAGACAGAGCGCAGGACTGAAAGAGGCAGAGAGGGAGACAGAGCGCCGGACTGAAAGAGGCAGAGAGGGAGACAGAGCGCAGGACTGAAAGAGGCAGAGAGAGAGACAGAGCGCCGGACTGAAAGGGGCAGAGAGGGAGACAGAGCGCAGGACTGAAAGAGGCAGAGAGACGGGGCAGACAGAGGGAGAGTGCTGAGAAGTTGCCAAGGCAGAACCATGTGTGTGCCGCTGGAAAGCAGAGCGTCAGGGAAAAGCTGACAGCACCCAGAGAGATTAAAGGGACACTCGTGTCGGAGGGAATAATGAACAGAGTAACAGAAAAACCTAAGACACGTTAGATACAGAATGACAGAATTGTTACAGAGCGGAAGGAGGCCATTACCCCATCATGTCTGTACTATCTCTGCAATGGGCATCGCAACTTACAGTCATCCCCCTGACTTTTGTTCGCTCTACAAAGTCCCCATTAAACACTCCCAGGACAGGTACAGCACGGGGTTAGATACAGAGTAAAGCTCCCTCTACACTGTCCCCATCAAACACTCCCAGGACAGGCACAGCACGGGGTTAGATACAGAGTAAAGCTCCCTCTACACTGTCCTCATCAAACACTCCCAGGACAGGTACAGCACGGGGATAGATACAGAGTGAATCTCCCTCTATACTGTCCCCATCAAACACTCCCAGGACGGGTACAGCACGGGGTTAGATACAGAGTAATGCTCCCTCTACACTGTCCCCATCAGACACTCCCAGGACAGGTACAGCACAGGGTTAGATACAGAGTAAAGCTCCCTCTACACTGTCCCCATCAAACACTTCCAGGACAGGGACAGCACGGGGTTAGATACAGAGTAAAGCTCCCTCTACACTGTCCCCATCAAACACTCCCAGGACAGGTAAAACACGGGGTTAGATACAGAGTAAAGCTCCCTCTACACTGTCCCCATCAAACACTCCCAGAACAGATACAGCACGGTGTTCGATACAGAGTAAAGCTCCCTCTACTCTGTCCCCATCAAACACTCGCAGGCCAGGTACAGCACGGGGTTAGATACAGAGTAAAGCTCCCTCTACACTGTCGCCATCAAACACTCCGAGGACAGGTACAGCACGAGGTTAGATACAGAGTAAAGCTCCCTCTACACTGTCCCCATCAAACACTCCCAGGACAGGTACAGCACGGGGTTAGATACAGAGTAAAGCTCCCTCTACACTGTCCCCATCAAACACTCCCAGGACAGGTACAGCACTGGGTTAGATACAGAGTAAAGCTCCCTCTACACTGTCCCCATCAAACACTCCCAGGACAGGTACGGCACGGGGTTAGATCCAGAGTAAAGCCCCCTCTACACTGTCCCCATCAAACACTCCTAGGACAAGTACAGCATGGAGTTAGATACAGAGTAAAGCTCCCTCTACACTACCCCCATCAAACACTCGCAGGACAGGTACAGCACGGGGTTAGATACAGAGTAAAGCTCCCTCTACACTACCCCCATCAAACACTCGCAGGACAGGTACAGCACGGGGTTAGATACAGAGTAAAGCTCCCTCTACACTGTCCCCATCAAACATTCCCAGGACAGGTACAGCACAGGGTTAGATACAGAGTAAAGCTCCCTCTACACTGTCCCCATCAAACATTCCCAGGACAGGTACAGCACGGGGTTAGATACAGAGTAAAGCTCCATCTACACTGTCCCCATCAAACACTCCCAGGACAGGTACAGCACGGGGTTAGATACAGGGTAAAGCTCCCTCTACACTGACCCCATTAAACACTCCCAGGACAGGTACAGCACGGGGTTAGATACAGGGTAAACCTCCCTCAACACTGACCCCATCAAACACTCGCAGGCCAGGTATAGCATGGGGTTAGATACAGAGTAAAGCTCCCTCTACACTGTCCCCATCAAACACTCGCAGGCCAGGTACAGCACGGGGTTAGATACAGAGTAAATCTCCCTCTACACTGTCCCCATCAAACACTCGCAGGACAGGTACAGCACGGGGTTAGATACAGAGTAAAGCTCACTCTACACTGTCCCCATCAAACACTCCCAGGACAGGGACAGCACGGGGTTAGATACAGAGTAACGCTCCCTCTACACTGTCCCCATCAAACATTCCCAGGACAGGTACAGCATGGGGTTAGATACAGCGTAAAGCTCCCTCTATACTCTCCCCATCAACACGCTCGTAGGACAGGTACAGCACGGGGTTAGATACAGAGTAAAGCTCCCTCTACACTGTCCCCATCAAACACTCCCAGGACAGGTACAGCACGGGCATAGACACAGAGTAACGCTCCCTCTACACTGTCCCCATCAAACATTCCCAGGACAGGTACAGCATGGGGTTAGATACAGCGTAAAGCTCCCTCTATACTCTCCCCATCAACACGCTCGTAGGACAGGTACAGCACGGGGTTAGGTACAGAGTAAAGCTCCCTCTACACTGTCCCCATCAAACACTCCCAGGACAGGTATAGCACTGGGTTAGATACAGAGTAAAGCTCCCTCTACACTGTCCCCATCAAACACTCGCAGGACAGGTACAGCACGGGGTTAGATACAGAGTATAGCCCCCTCTACACTGTCCCCATCAAACACTCCTAGGACAAGTACAGCCTGGAGTTAGATACAGAGTAAAGCTCCCTCTACACTACCCCCATCAAACACTCGCAGGACAGGTACAGCACGGGGTTAGATACAGAGTAAAGCTCCCTCTACACTGTCCCCATCAAACACTCTCAGGACAGTGACAGCACGGGGTTAGATACAGAGTAAAACTCCCTCTACACTGTCGCCATCATCGATTCCCAGGACAGGTACAGCACGGGGTTAGATACAGAGTAAAGCTCCCTCTACACTGTCCCCATCAAACACTCCCAGGACAGGTACAGCACGAGGTTAGATACAGAGTTAAGCTCCCTCTACACTGTCCCCATCAAACACTCCCAGGACAGGTACAGCACGGGGTTAGATACAGAGTAAAGCTCCCTCTACACTGTCCCCATCAAACACTCCCAGGACAGGTACAGAACGGGGTTAGATATAGAGTAAAGCACTCTCTACACTGTCTCCATCAAACACTCCCAGGACAGGTACAGTACGGGGTTAGATACAGAGTAAAGCTCCCTCTACACTGTCCCCATCAAACACTCCCAGGACAGGTACAGTACGGGGTTAGATACAGAGTGAAGCTCCCTCTACACTGTCCCCATCAAACACTCCCAGGACAGGTACAGCACGGGGTTAGATACAGAGTAACGCTCCCTCTACACTGTCCCCATCAAACACTCCCAGGACAGGTACAGCACGGGGTTAGATACAGAGTAAAGCTCCCTCTACACTGTCCCCATCAAACACTCCCAGGACAGGTACAGAACGGGGTTAGATATAGAGTAAAGCACTCTCTACACTGTCTCCATCAAACACTCCCAGGACAGGTACAGTACGGGGTTAGATACAGAGTAAAGCTCCCTCGACACTGTCCCCATCAAACACTCCCTGGACAGGTACAGTACGGGGTTAGATACAGAGTAACGCTCCCTTGTCGGAGGGAATCGAGGGCCTGCCGGACGGGATCGAGGGCCTGGCGGAGCGGATCGAGGGCCTGGCGGAGTGGATCCAGGGCCTGGCGGAGGGGATCGAGGGCCTGGCGGAGGGGATCGAGGGCCTGCCGGAGGGGATCGAGGGCCTGCTGGAGGGGATCGAGAGCCTGGCGGAGGGGATCGAGGGCCTGCCGGAGGGGGTCGAGGGCCTGGCGGAGGGGATCGAGGGCCTGGCGGAGGGGATCGAGGGCCTGGCGGAGCGGATCGAGGGCCTGCTGGAGGGGATCGAGGGCCTGGCGGAGGCGATCGGGGGCCTGCTGGAGGGGATCGAGGGCCTGCTGGAGGGGATTGAGGGCCTGGCGGAGGGGATCGAGGGCCTGGTGGAGGGGATCGAGGGCCTGGAGGAGGGGATTGAGGTCCTGGCGGAGGGGGTCGTGGGCCTGGCGGAGGGGATCGAGGGCCTGCCGGAGGGGTTCGAGGGCCTGGCGGAGTGGATCGAGGGCCTGCCGGAGGGGATCGAGGGCCTGGCGGAGGGGATCGAGGGCCTGGCGGAGGGGATCGAGGGCCTGGCGGAGGGGATCGAGGGCCTGCCGGACGGGATCGAGGGCCTGCTGGAGGGGATCGAGGGCCTGGCGGAGGGGATCGAGGGCCTGCAGGAGGGGATCGAGGGCCTGGCGGAGGGGATCGGGGGCCTATCGGAGATGATCGAGGGCCTGGCGGAGGGGATCGAGGCCCTGCTGGAGGGGATCGAGGGCCTGGCGGAGGGGATCGAGGGCCTGGCGGAGGGGATCGAGGGCCTGGCGGAGGGGATCGAGGGCCTGGCGGAGGGGATCGAGGGCCTGCCGGACGGGATCGAGGGCCTGCTGGAGGGGATCGAGGGCCTGGCGGAGGGGATCGAGTGCCTGGCGGAGATGATCGAGGGCCTGGCGGAGGGGCTCGAGGGCCTGGTGGAGGGGATCGAGGGCCTGCCGGAGGGGATCGAGGGCCTGGCGGAGGGTATCGAGGGCCTGCCGGAGGGGATCGAGGGCCTGCCGGACGGGATCGAGGGCCTGGCGGAGGGGGTCGAGGGCCTGGCGGAGGGGATCGAGGGCCTGCCGGAGGGGATCGAGGGCCTGGCGGAGGGGATCGAGGGCCTGGCGGAGGGGATCGAGGGCCTGCCGGAGGGGATCGAGGGCCTGCCGGATGGGATCGAGGGCCTGGCGGAGGGGGTCGAGGGCCTGGCGGAGGGGATCGAGGGCCTGCCGGAGGGGATCGAGGGCCTGGCGGAGGGGATCGAGGGCCTGGCGGAGGGGATCGAGGGCCTGCCGGAGGGGATCGAGGGCCTGGCGGAGGGGATCGAGGGCCTGGCGGAGGGGAACAAGGGCCTGGCGGAGGGGATCGAGGGCCTGGCGGAGGGGATCGAGGGCCTGCCAGAGGGGATCGAGGGCCTGGCGGAGGGGATCGAGGGCCTGGCGGAACAGATCGAGGGCCTGGCGGAGGGGATCGAGGGCCTGCCGGAGGGGATCGGGGTCCTGCTGGAGGGGATCGAGGGCCTGCCGGAGCGGATCGAGGGCCTGCCGGAGGGGATCGAGGGCCTGGCGGAGGGGATCGAGGGCCTGGCGGAGGGGATCGGGGTCCTGCCGGCTTGCCCAAACCATGGACAGGGCCCACAGGCCCTCCGACCAAAGCCCAAGGCCGGGGAGTTGCTGAGGGCGATAATCAGAGGAGGGCGAGGATCTGCGTTAGGCCCGGCAGATCACAGTGGGCATGTGGGAAGGACAGAATGTGGGTGAGCAGGACATTGGGGCAGACCTGGCAAATCCAGGGCCAGGTTAACCAAGCAAAGTCGGCCCTGTACACGAACGGTATAATGTTTGGGATGTTATTCCCAGACAGGGCTGCCTCGCTGGGCATCAGCTCGCGGGCAGGAGGGGCGAGGGCTGCCTCGCTGGGCATCAGCTCGCGGGCAGGAGGGGCGAGGGCTGCCTCGCTGGGCATCAGCTCGCGGGCAGGAGGGGCGAGGGCTGCCTCCCTTTGGGCATCAGCTCGCGGGCAGGAGGGGCGAGGGCTGCCTCGCTGGGCATCAGCTCGGGGGCAGGAGGGGCGAGGGCTGCCTCCCTTTGGGCATCAGCTCGCGGGCAGGAGGGGCGAGGGCTGCCTCGCTGGGCATCAGCTCGGGGGCAGGAGGGGCGAGGGCTGCCTCGCTGGGCATCAGCTCGGGGGCAGGAGGGGCGAGGGCTGCCTCGCTGGGCATCAGCTCGCGGGCAGGAGGGGCGAGGGCTGCCTCGCTGGGCATCAGCTCGCGGGCAGGAGGGGCGAGGGCTGCCTCCCTTTGGGCATCAGCTCGCGGGCAGGAGGGGCGAGGGCTGCCTCGCTGGGCATCAGCTCGGGGGCAGGAGGGGCGAGGGCTGCCTCCCTTTGGGCATCAGCTCGCGGGCAGGAGGGGCGAGGGCTGCCTCGCTGGGCATCAGCTCGCGGGCAGGAGGGGCGAGGGCTGCCTCCCTTTGGGCATCAGCTCGCGGGCAGGAGGGGCGAGGGCTGCCTCGCTGGGCATCAGCTCGCGGGCAGGAGGGGCGAGGGCTGCCTCGCTGGGCATCAGCTCGCGGGCAGGAGGGGCGAGGGCTGCCTCCCTTTGGGCATCAGCTCGCGGGCAGGAGGGGCGAGGGCTGCCTCGCTGGGCATCAGCTCGCGGGCAGGAGGGGCGAGGGCTGCCTTGCTGGGCATCAGCTCGCGGGCAGGAGGGGCGAGGGCTGCCTCGCTGGGCATCAGCTCGCGGGCAGGAGGGGCGAGGGCTGCCTCGCTGGGCATCAGCTCGCGGGCAGGAGGGGCGAGGGCTGCCTCGCTGGGCATCAGCTCGGGGGCAGGAGGGGCGAGGGCTGCCTCGCTGGGCATCAGCTCGGGGGCAGGAGGGGCGAGGGCTGCCTCGCTGGGCATCAGCTCGCGGGCAGGAGGGGCGAGGGCTGCCTCCCTTTGGGCATCAGCTCGGGGGCAGGAGGGGCGAGGGCTGCCTCGCTGGGCATCAGCTCGGGGGCAGGAGGGGCAAGGGCTGCCTCGCTGGGCATCAGCTCGCGGGCAGGAGGGGCGAGGGCTGCCTCCCTTTGGGCATCAGCTCGGGGGCAGGAGGGGCGAGGGCTGCCTCCCTTTGGGCATCAGCTCGGGGGCAGGAGGGGCGAGGGCTGCCTCGCTGGGCATCAGCTCGGGGGCAGGAGGGGCGAGGGCTGCGGAGCGTAGCATCGGGTGAAGAGGAGACAAAGGGAACGGCAATTGATCGGGCATTAATGAGGGGGAAAGGTCAGCCCGGGGGGGGGGGGGGGGGCACCATACTCGCGGAGAAAGCTAGCGCCAGGGGGGTATGAGAGAGAGGGGTGCTGTGGCCATCTCCCAGCGGGGAGGGAGCGCCAGGCAGGGGGAGGGAAGGAGAAGGGGGTGAATGGGGAGGATGGGGAGCACAGGGGGGGGGTGAGGGAGGGTAGAAAGGGGGGCAGAGGTGGGAAGGGGGCCCACGAGGGGAACACAATGAGAAGGAAGGTAAGGGGTTTAGACTGGCTCCAGCAGGCCAGGTTCCACTTGAAGAAACAAGATGGCTCTGTAAGCAGCCACTTTGGAGGGTCCCCGAACAAAGGGAAAGGCCGGAGTTCAGGGGCGCGCCCACGTGGCCACCGTAACACAGTGGTTAACACTGTGGCTTCACAGCGCCAGGGTCCCTGGTTTGATTCCCGGCTTGGGTCACTGTCTGTGCGGAGTCTGCACATCCTCCCCGTGTCTGCGTGGGTTTCCTTCGGGTGCTCCGGTTTCCTCCCACAAGCCCCGAAAGACGTGCTGTTGGTGAATTGGACATTCTGAATTCTCCCTCTGTGACCCGAACAGGCGCCGGAATGTGGCGACTAGGGGCTTTTCACAGTAACTTCATTGCAGTGTCAGTGTAAGCCTGCCTGTGACAATAAAGATTATTAGTCTTCCTCCTAGAGACCCACCTGAGGGAGATGGAGCGACTGTGGGTCAGGAAGGGCTGGGTGGGACAGGCCTACCATTCCTGCTACGGGACGACGGTCAGGGGGGTGGCCATGCTGATTAGCAAGAGGACGATGTTCGCGGTGACGAGGACAGTTAGGGGCCAGGGGGTCAGCGGTCTCCTGGATGGGGCACCGGTAGTCCTGGCGAATGTGTACACCCCGACTGGGACAACGCGGAGTTTGTAAAGAAGACCTTGGCGGAAATCCCCGACATAGACACCTGGCAAATGACCATGGGGGGGGGGGGAACTTTAACTGTGCACAGGACCCATTGACGGACCTATCAAGCCCCAGAACGGGGAAAACGACAGGCATAGCTAGGGAACGGGGGATGTTTCTGGAACAGATGGGGGCAGTTGGGCCTGCACCCAGGCGAGAGGGAATTCTCGTTCTTCTCACCAGTATATACAGTCTGCACCAGCATCTATATCTTTGCAGTGGGGAAATTGGTGCTTCCAGGGATCACGGGAGAGGAATACTCCGCGATCGTTATCTCTGACCATGCTCCATACTACATGGATGTGAGGTTGGATATAGGCCGTGCCCAGCGCCCTACGTGGAGGCTGGACACAGACCTCCTGGCTGACAAGGCCTTCTGCCAAAAAGGATCGCGGGCCATAGGCGACGTAACAAAAAACCGGAACAGGGAAATCTCACCTTCCACATTCTGGGAGGCACTGAAGGCAGTGGCGAGGGGACAGATTCTAGCCTAGAAGACAGGTAGAGACAGGGAAGAGAGGGCGACCAGATAGCCACTGATCATCTCCATTCTGGAGGTCGACAGAAAATACTCGAAGGCCCAGACAATAGAGCTTCTGGCGGAGAGAAAAAAGCTACAAATGGACTTTAACCTGCTATCCACTCACCTGAGGAAGGAGCAGCGCTCCGAAAGCTAGTGATTCGAAACAAACCTGTTGGACTTTAACCTGGTGTTGTAAGTACTGTGCCCACCCCAGTCCAATGCTGGCATCTCCACAACATCCACCAGGAAGGCAGTGCACCAACTCCGCGAGACACGGGGGACCTTCTACGAACACGGAGACAAGGCTGGCCGCCTATTGGCTCACCAGCTGAGAAAGCAGGCAGCCACGAGGAAGATAGCGCAGGTAAAGGACAGCAGAGGCAGACTGGCAGCCCAACCAAAAAAGGTCACCCGAGCATTCAGGACCTTCTACCGAGGGCTGCACACCTCTGAACCCCTCGACGGGGACGCGGGGAGGAAACGGTCCCTCGATGGACTGGACATGCCAGTCATTGGGGACGACAGATGAGAGGAGCGGAAGCACCAATGGAACTGGGAGAGATCACGGAGAGTATCATCTCCATGCAGGCAGGGAAGGTGCCAGGACCTGATGGATCCCCGGCGGACCTCTATAAAAAATTCACACCAGCTCTCGCCCCGCACACCTACGGGAGATGTTCGCAGTCTCACTAGAAGGGTCACCCTGCCTGCAACGCTAACACAGGCCACCGTATCACATCTACTCAAAAAGGACAAAGACCGGACAGAATGTAGGTGATACAGACCGATTGCGCTGCTCGACGTAGACGTGAAGATACTTGCAAAAGTCCTGGCCAGGCGCAGAGGACCAGGCGGGCTTTGTCAAGGGTACACGGATAACTGCGCTCATCGGATGGCTACTGACCCCATCGGGGAGAGAACGTCAAAGGTGATCATCTCCCTGGACGCAGAAACGGCCTCCGACAGAGGCGAATGGAAGTACTAGAGCGGTTTGAGCTCGGGACAGGGTACACCTCCTGGGTGAAACTCCTGATCAATGCTCCCAAGGCGCGTGTTCGGACCAACACCACCTGGTCTGAATACTTCCAGCTGCACGGAGCCACAAGGCAAGGATGCCCGCTGTGCCCGCTCCTGTTTGCCCTGGCAATTGAACCTTTGGCTATTGCCCTGGGGATCCAGATAGCCCACGACTGGACACGGAGCCACAAGTGGAATTTGGCCAGTCTGGCGGAGGAAATGAAAGAGAGACCTACAGAGATGGGACGCACTCCCGCTCTCCCTGGCAGGAATGGTGCTGGCGATCCAGATGAACGTACTGCCGGGGTTCCTCTTCCTGTTTAGATCCATCCCCATCTTCACCCCCAAGGCCTTTCTCCAAAAGGTAGACAAAATGATTGTGGCATTTGTGTTGTGGAGGGGGGGAGGCCTGACCCTCCCGATCTTGCTATACTACCACTGGGCAGCCACAGCCGAGAGAGTGAGGGGAGGGGTAAAGGAACTAAACATGGAATAGGGGAGGATGGAGGAGTCTTCCTCCGAGCCCTCGCTGTGACATCGCTCCCATCCCCGCCGACATAACACTCAACCAGTTCATTGGTAGCAACAGTACGAACCTGGAACCAGAGGAGGCAGCAATTCTGTTTGACCGAGGTGTCCACCATGGTCCCCATCTGCAGCACCCACAGGCCTTCACCAGCCATGCTGGACACCACCTTTAAGAGGTGGAGACAGGACAAAGATCTGTGGAGGGGCAGGTAGTATTGAGGCTGCTGAAGGACTTGGACAGGCTAGGAGAACGGGCAATGAAGTGGCAGATGGAATACAATGTGGAAAAGTGTGAGGTTATGCATCTTGGAAGGAGGAATGGAGGCACAGACTATTTTCTAAATGGGGAAATGCTTAGGAAATCAGAAGCACAAAGGGACTTGGGAGTCCTTGTTCACGATTCTCTTAAGGTTAACGTGCAGGTTCAGTCGGCAGGTAGGAAGGCAAATGCAATGTTAGCATTCATGTCAAGAGGGCTAGAATACAAGGCCAGGGATGTACTTCTGAGGCTGTATAAGGCTCTGGTCAGACCCCATTTGGAGTATTGTGAGCAGTTTTGGGCCCCGTATCTAAGGAAGGATGTGCTGGCCTTGGAAAGGGTCCAGAGGAGGTCCACAAGAATGATCCCTGGAATGAAGAGCTTGTCATATGAGGAACGGTTGAGGACTCTGGGTCTGTGCTCATTGGAGTTTAGAAGGATGAGGGGGGGATCTTATTGAAACTTACAGGATACTGCGAGGCCTGGATAGAGTGGACGTGGAGAGGATGTTTCCACTTGTAGGAAAAACTAGAACCGGAGGAGACGATCCCAGACTAAAGGGACAATCCTTTAAAACAGAGATGAGGAGGAATTTCTTCAGCCAGAGTGTGGTGAATCTGTGGAACTCTTTGCCGCAGAAGGCTGTGGAGGCCAAATCACTAAGTGTCTTTAAGACGGAGATAGATTGGTTCTTGATCAATAAGGGGGTCAGGGGTTATGGGGAGAAGGCAGGAGAATGAGGATGAGAAAATATCAGCCATGATAGAATGGTGGAGCAGACTCGATGGGCCGAGTGGCCTAATTCTGCTCCTGTGGCTTATGGTCTTATGGGGGGGACACTAGCGGTCAGGGACTTCTACACGGGGGGGCAGACTTTCGACCTTAGAAGAGCTGTCGGAGAGACTGGAACTATCGAACGACAGGAACTCCAACATTTACAAGTCAAAAACATCCTCCACAAGGAGACGACAGGGCCACCCTAGGGCCCCGAGAGACACAATGTTGGAGGAGCTACCGGATGCGGACAGTCTGGAAAAGGGGAACTGCGGGGACATATACGGATGACTTGTAGGAAGGACAAGCTCCCCCCACTGGATGGAACAAGGGAGAAATGGGAGGAAGAGTTAGGGATGGAAGTAGGGTGGGGACTCTGGAGCGAAGCACTGAACTGGGCCAACTCCACCTCCTCCTGCGCAAGGCTCAGCCTCCTGCAGCTGAAAGTGGTGCACAGGGCGCACCTGATGGAGCCTGAGCTGGCTCTCCCCGGAGGCAGATCACAAATGTGAGCGGTGCCAGCGAGGCCCGGCCAGCCTCGCCCACATGTCCTGGGCCTGTCCCAGGCTAGTCGGGTTCTGGACAGCCTTCTTCGAGGCGATGTCCGAGGTGGTGGGGGTGAGGGTGGAGCCGTGCCCGAGAGTGGCCGTCTTCGGGGTATCGGGCCAGCTAGAACTTCCTCTGAGGAAGAGGTGCCGTCTCCCTTGCATTTGCTTCCCTCATCGCCCGCCGGAGAGTCCTGCTCGATCGGCCGCACCGCCCACAGCTGCAGACTGGCTGGCAGACCGATCGGCATTTCTCCACCTGGAGAAGATCAAGTTCGCCGTCCGAGGGTGGGAAGATGGATTCGGCAAAGTCATCAGCCTGTTCCAAGACCTGTTTGTAGCCAACAAACGGGGGGGGGGGGGGGGGGGGGGGGGGCAGGGGGATGCACGGGAACCACTAGGGCCACAGAAAGCAGACAGGAATGAGGAGGGGGGGCAACAGGGGGAAAGACCCAAGGAAATGCCAAGAGGGCCCCTCGAAAAGCTCGATGTGGTAGTCTGTGTAGAGGTATGACGGTACCTGATAATGCTGGAACACCATTGGTAGATATTGTATGTTTCCTATTGGTTAAGGTGTATGGTAGCTCCGCCCTGCTAGGCGGGGTATAAGAACCCGTGCCGCCCCAGCAGCCCTCATTCTGTACCTGAGCTGCTGGGGGAAACATCTAGCTTATTAAAGCCTTCAGTTGGACTACAACCTCGTTTTAGTGGTCATTGATCATGCATCACTCGAAAAATAAAACACACCCAGAACAAACCATCTATGGTGACAGGAAGGGCCTTGGATAGGACCCGGAGACAGTGGGAAAGGGGAGTGGGGCGAGGCGGGGGGGGGGGGGGGGGGGGGGGCGGGGGGGCAAAGGGGGACGGAAGGGGGGGGGGGCAGAGCCGGGGTGAGGGATGTCAAAAAGGAACATTGTGTAAATTGTAAATAATAGCCGTTTTATCCATCTCTTGTACAGCGTAAAAATGCAAACTTTAATAAAAATATTTATATAAAAGAAAGGATTGAATTCGCTGGAGTTCAGAAGAATGAGGGGGAGGGGTCTCATAGGGGGCCTATAAAATTCCTACGGAATGATGCAGGAAGGATGATCCCCATAGTGGGGGTCTCCAGGACCAGGGGGTCACAGCCTGAGGATCACTAACTTGGTATAGATGTGGGGCGAAATTCTCCGGAAATGGTGCGATGTCCGCCGACTGGCGCCCAAAACGGCGCACATCAGTCGGGCATCGCGCCGCCCCAAAGGTGCGGAATGCGCCGCATCTTTGGGGGCCGAGCCCCAACCTTAAGGGGCTAGGCCGGCGGCGGACGAATTTCCGCCAGCTGGCGCGGAAATGACATCTCCGGGCGGGCCAGGCCACCGTGGGGGCACCCCCCCGGGGCCAGATCGCCCCGCGCCCCCCCCCCCCCCAGGACCCCGGAGCCCGCCCGCGCCGCCTTGTAGGTGGTTTAATCTACGCCGGCGGGACAGGCATTTTAGCGGCGGGACTTCGGCCCATCGCGGGCCGGAGAATCGCGCGGGGGGGCCCGCCAACCGGCGCGGCACAATTCCCGCCCCCGCCGAATCTACGGTGCCGGAGACTTCGGCAACCGGCGGGGGCGGGATTCACGCCAGCCCCCGGCGATTCTCCAACCCGGCGGGGGGTCGGAGAATCTCGCCCCAGATTCTGTGATGACCTCGTGACTGCATCGTCCTCACTCGATGCCCAAGACAAGTTTATTGCCCAACTCCATCTCTCTCTCATCTCAGTAGCTGCTGAACTCCTCATCCAGGCCTTTCTCACAGCCGGGCCTGACCATCCCATAATTGCTGCTTTCCCATAATCTCCATTTGATGAACATCAGCTCGTCTGAAACTCTGCTCCTCGATTCTTGTTTCCTATTTCCCGACTACCGTTGTGCTCATTCACCGACATTGGCTCCTGACTGTACAATTCTCATCCTGGTTTTCCATTCCTTCCGGAACCTTGTCCCTCTCTATCTCTATAACCCCACCACAGCTCTCTGGGATCGCTCTGCTCATCAGTATGGAGGGCATTAGGTATGAGGAGCGATTGAATAAACTCACTGGAACGAAGGAGGTTGAGGGGCGACCTGATAGAAGTATACAAAATTATGAGGGGCATAGACAGAGTGGATAGTCAGAGGCTTTTCCCCAGGGTAGAGGGGTCAATTACTAGGGGGCATAGGTTTAAGGTGCGAGGGGCAAGATTTAGAGGAGATGTACGAGGGAAGTTTTTTACACAGAGGGTAGTGGGTGCCTGGAACTCGCTGCCGGAGGAGGTGGTGGAAGCAGGGACGATAGTGACGTTTAAGGGGTATCTTGACAAATACATGAATAGGATGGGAATAGAGGGATACGGACCCAGGAAGTGTAGAAGATTTTAGTTTAGACGGGCAGTATGGTCGGCACAGGCTTGGAGGGCCGAAGGGCCTGTTCCTGTGCTGTACTTTTCTTTGTTCTTTGTTCTCTCATTTCTGGTCTTTTTAGAACCATGATTGTAATCCATCCAACATTGACCATGCCCTTGGCTACCCAAGGTTTCGAACGCCCACCATCGAGCTCTCAGCTTGCAAACTCCCGTCCCTCCGATTCATTTCAACTCACTTTCTCGTCCAAACAGAAATTCATTTCAGATACATGACTCATTCACTAAACAAATTACATACAAATACTAATTAGGAGCTGGAATAAGTCGCTCGTTCTCTCAATCCTGCTCCACAATGCTAACCAAAAGAAAGGAGGTGACCTTATCCAAGAGAATAGCTTCAGTCGACATGAATTAAAGACCGTTCTCATGATTGGAATAATCAGTCAGTCTCTCCATCACGGGTTCCTATCATCATTGAGCAAACAGTGGCTCCCCATCTCTCTGACCAAGTGTCTGAATGAATCCCCCCTGGGGTGATTTGGCTGAAGTGCGAAGCAGTTTTGCATGCTTTAAAGATTCTGGACAAACAGAAATCAGTATTGCTGCAGCTTTTCTAAAGAGCCAACAGTTTCAAATTCACTTTCAATGACAGACCAGCTCTTTATTTCCAAGCCGTTTCCTTTGGGCGCAATTAAAATTCTCCCACTGCCCCGGAGACTCGAGCCATCAGCCGTTGACTTTTGAGTCCAGTCACATCACCGCTTTGCAATGAAGCCCATCAGGAGGCCCCGTCCTCGTAGAACATGCTGTCAAACCAACATTTATTTGCAGTGGACTAACTCCCACCCCCCTCGAAGCCAGGCCCCACAGAAGCAATAGAATCCCCACAGTGTCGAAGGAGGCCACTTGGCCCATCGTCTCCATTTCGGAGACATGGATAGAGCAGGGACAGGAATGGATGTTGCAGGTTCCGGGGTTTAGGTGTTTTAGTAAGCTCAGAGAAGGAGGCAAAAGAGGGGGAGGTGTGGCGCTGCTAGTCAAGAGCAGTATTACGGTGGCGGAGAGGATGCTAGATGGGGACTCTTCTTCCGAGGTAGTATGGGCTGAAGTTAGAAACAGGAAAGGAGAGGTCACCCTGTTGGGAGTTTTTTATAGGCTTCCTAATAGTTCTAGGGATGTAGAGGAAAGGATGGCGAAGATGATTCTGGATATGAGCGAAAGTAACAGGGTAGTTATTATGGGAGACTTTAACTTTCCAAATATTGACTGGAAAAGATATAGTTCGAGTACAATAGATGGGTCGTTTTTTGTACAGTGTGTGCAGGAGGGTTTCCTGAAACAATATGTTGACAGGCCAACAAGAGGCGAGGCCACGTTGGATTTGGTTTTGGGTAATGAACCAGGCCAGGTGTTGGATTTGGAGGTAGGAGAGCACTTTGGGGACAGTGACCACAATTCGGTGACGTTTACGTTAATGATGGAAAGGGATAAGTATACACCGCAGGGCAAGAGTTATAGCTGGGGGAAGGGCAATTATGATGCCATTAGACGTGACTTGGGGGGGATAAGGTGGAGAAGTAGGCTGCAAGTGTTGGGCACACTGGATAAGTGGGGCTTGTTCAAGGATCAGCTACTGCGTGTTCTTGATAAGTATGTACCGGTCAGACAGGGAGGAAGGCGTCGAGCGAGGGAACCGTGGTTTACCAAGGAAGTGGAATCTCTTGTTAAGAGGAAGAAGGAGGCCTATGTGAAGATGAGGTGTGAAGTTTCAGTTGGGGCGATGGATAGTTACAAGGTAGCGAGGAAGGATCTAAAGAGAGAGCTAAGACGAGCAAGGAGGGGACATGAGAAGTATTTGGCAGGAAGGATCAAGGAAAACCCAAAAGCTTTCTATAGGTATGTCAGGAATAAGCGAATGACTAGGGAAAGAGTAGGACCAGTCAAGGACAGGGATGGGAAATTGTGTGTGGAGTCTGAAGAGATAGGCGAGATACTAAATGAATATTTTTCATCAGTATTCACTCAGGAAAAAGATAATGTTGTGGAGGAGAATGCTGAGCCCCAGGCTAATAGAATAGATGGCATTGAGGTACGTAGGGAAGAGGTGTTGGCAATTCTGGACAGGCTGAAAATAGATAAGTCCCCGGGACCTGATGGGATTTATCCTAGGATTCTCTGGGAGGCCAGGGAAGGGATTGCTGGACCTTTGGCTTTGATTTTTATGTCATCATTGGCTACAGGAATAGTGCCAGAGGACTGGAGGACAGCAAATGTGGTCCCTTTGTTCAAAAAGGGGAGCAGAGACAACCCCGGCAACTATAGACCGGTGAGCCTCACGCCTGTAGTGGGTAAAGTCTTGGAGGGGATTATAAGAGACAAGATTTATAATCATCTAGATAGGAATAATATGATCAGGGATAGTCAGCATGGCTTTGTGAAGGGTAGGTCATGCCTCACAAACCTTATTGAGTTCTTTGAGAAGGTGACTGAACAGGTAGACGAGGGTAGAGCAGTTGATGTGGTGTATATGGATTTCAGCAAAGCATTTGATAAGGTTCCCCACGGTAGGCTATTGTAAAAAATACGGAGGCTGGGGATTGAGGGTGATTTAGAGATGTGGATCAGAAATTGGCTAGCTGAAAGATCACAGAGGGTGGTGGTTGATGGGAAATGTTCAGAATGGAGTACAGTCACAAGTGGAGTACCACAAGGATCTGTTCTGGGGCCGTTGCTGTTTGTCATTTTTATCAATGACCTAGAGGAAGGCGCAGAAGGGTGGGTGAGTAAATTTGCAGACGATACTAAAGTCGGTGGTGTTGTCGATAGTGTGGAAGGATGTAGCAGGTTACAGAGGGATATAGATAAGCTGCAGAGCTGGGCTGAGAGGTGGCAAATGGAGTTTAATGTAGAGAAGTGTGAGGTGATTCACTTTGGAAGGAATAACAGGAATGCGGAATATTTGGCTAATGGTAAAGTTCTTGAAAGTGTGGATGAGCAGAGGGATCTAGGTGTCCATGTACATAGATCCCTGAAAGTTGCCACCCAGGTTGATAGGGTTGTGAAGAAGGCCTATGGAGTGTTGGCCTTTATTGGTAGAGGGATTGAGTTCCGGAGTCGGGAGGTCATGTTGCAGCTGTACAGAACTGTGGTTCGGCCGCATTTGGAGTATTGCGTACAGTTCTGGTCACCGCATTATAGGAAGGACGTGGAGGCTTTGGAGCGGGTGCAGAGGAGATTTACCAGGATGTTGCCTGGTATGAAGGGAAAATCTTATGAGGAAAGGCTGATAGACTTGAGGTTGTTTGCGTTAGAGGTTAAGAGGAGACTTAATCGAGGCATACAAAATGATCAGGGGGTTAGATAGGGTGGACAGTGAGAGCCTTTTCCCGCGGATGGATATGGCTGGCACGAGGGGACATAACTTTAAACTGAGGGGTAATAGATATAGGACAGAGGTCAGAGGTAGGTTCTTTACGCAAAGAGTGGTGAGGCCGTGGAATGCCCTACCTGCTACAGTAGTGAACTCGCCAACATTGAGGGCATTTAAAAGTTTATTGGATAAACATATGGATGATAATGGTATAGTGTAGGTTAGATGGCTTTTGTTTTGGTGCAACATCGTGGGCCGAAGGGCCTGTACTGCGCTGTATTGTTCTATGTTCTATGTTCTATGAGACTGCACTGACCTTCCGCTAGATCACGGAGAGAGCGGAAATCGAGGGCCGCACTGGGCCCCGATCGGTTTGCGATCTAACCGGCCCACGCCGAATGGCAAAGTCAGAATCCCACCACAGCGCGGCGAGAATCCAGTAACCCCCACTTCAGGCCAATCTCCGTACAATTGACGGGAGTGACCCGCTATCTAACGTCCTCACGGGATCTAACCCCCTCCCCAGCAACAGTCAGGCGCGCACCGATCAGTACTGCTTTTTTAAAAATTGAGCTGCCGATGGGCTGCAGCGGGTCCTAAAAGAGAAGCTGTGGAGAGTGTGGAGGCACTGGTGACGATCTTTCAGGAATCACTGGAGGCAGTGATTCACTGGAGGCAGGGAGGGTCCCAGAGGACTGGAAAGTGGTTAATGTAACACCCCTGAAAAAGAAGGGAGGGAGGCAGAAGACGGGAAATGATAGGCCGGTTAGCCTGACTTCGGCCATTGGTAAGATTTTAGAGTCTGTTATTAAAGATGAGATTGCGGAGTACTTGGAAGTGCATGGTAAAATAGGACTGAGTCAGCACGGCTTCGTCAAAGAGAGATCCTGTCTGACAAATCTGTTAGAGTTCTTTGAGGAAGTAACAAGGAAGTTAGACAAAGGAGAACCAGTGGACGTGATTTATTTAGATTTCCAGAAGGATTTTGACAAGGTGCCGCAGAGGAGACTGTTAAATAAGTTAAGAGCCCGAGGTGTTCAGGGTAAGATCCGGGCATGGACAGAGGATTGGCTGACTGGCAGAAGGCAGAGAGTGGGGCTAAAGGGGGCTTTTTCAGGATGGCAGCCAGTGACTAGTGGTGTGCCTCAGGGGTCTGTGCTGGGACCACAACTTTTCACAATATGCATTAATGATCTGGAAGAATCTGTTGCTACGTTTGCAGATGATACAAAGATCTGTCGAGGGACAGGTAGTATTGAGGAAGCAGGCGGGCTGCAGAAGGACTTGGCCAGGCTAGGAGAACGGGCAAAGAAGTGGCAGATGGAATACAATGTGGAAAAGTGTGAGGTTATGCACTTTGGAAGGAGGAATTTAGGCAGAGACTATTTTCTAAATGGGGAGATGCTCAGGAAATCGGAAGCACAAAGGGACTTGGGAGTCCTTGTTCACGATTCTCTTAAGGTTAACGTCCAGGTTCAGTCGGCAGTTAGGAAGGAAAATGCAATGTTAGCTTTCATGTCAAGAGGGCGAGAATACAAGACCAGGGATGTACTTCTGAGGCTGTATAAGGCTCTGGTCAGACCCCATTTGGAGTATTGGGATCAGTTTTGGGCCCCGTATCTAAGGAAGGATGTGCTGGCCTTGGAAAGGGTCCAGAAGAGGTCCACAAGAATGATCCCTGGAATGAAGAACTTGTCTCATGAGGAACGGTTGAGGACTCTGGGTCTGTGCTCATTGGAGTTTAAGGGTGAGGGGGGATCTTATTGAAACTTACAGGATACCAGTGCTGTACCCCAACACCCAGTGCTGTACCCCGACATCCAGTGCTGTACCCCAATACCCAGTGCTGTACCCCAACACCCAGTGCTGTTCTCCAACACCCAGTGCTGTACCCCAACATCCAGTGCTGTACCCCAACAACCAGTGCTGTGTCCCAACACCCAGTGCTGTACCCCAACACCCAGTGCTGTTTTCCAACACCCAGTGCTGTACCCCAACACCAAGTCCCCAACACCCAGTTCTGTGTCCCAACACCCAGTGCTGTACCCTGACACCCAGTGCTGTGCCCCGACACCCAGTGCTGTACCCCAATACCCAGTGCTGTACCAAAACACCCAGTGCTGTACCCCAACATCCAGTGCTGTACCCCAACACCCAGTGCTGTGTCCCAACACCCAGTGCTGTTCTCCAACACCCAGTGCTGTACCCCAACATCCAGTGCTGTACACCAACACCCAGTATGTACCCCAACACCCAGTGCTGTACCCCAACACCGAGTGCTGTACCTCAACACCCAGTGCTGTACCCCAACACCCAGTGCCTCCAACACCCAGTTCTGTACCCCAACACCCAGTACTGTACCCCAACACCCAGTGCCTCCAACACCCAGTGCTGTGTCCCAACACCCAGTGCTGTACCCCAACACCCAGTGCCTCCAACACCCAGTGCTGTACCCCAACACCCAGTGCTGTACCCCAACATCCAGTGCTGTACCCCGACACCCAGTGCTGTGTCCCAACACCCAGTTCTGTACCCCAACACCCAGCGATGTACCCCAACACCCAGTGCTGTACCCCAACATCCAGTGCTGTACCCCAACACCCAGTGCTGTACCCCAACACCGAGTGCTGTACCCCAACACCGAGTGCTGTACCTCAACACCCAGTGCTGTACCCCAACACCCAGTGCCTCCAACACACAATGCTGTACCCCAACACCGAGTGCTGTACCCCAACACACAGTGCTGTGTCCCAACACCTAGTTCTGTACCCCAACACCCAGTGCTGTACCCCAACACGCAGTGCTGTACCCCAACATCCAGTGCTGTACCCCGACACCCAGTGCTGTGTCCCAACACCCAGTTCTGTACCCCAACACCCAGCGCTGTACCCCAACACCCAGTGCCTCCAACACCCAGTGCTGTACCCCAACACCCAGTGCTGTACCCCAACACCGAGTGCTGTACCCCAACACCAAGTGCTGTACCCCAACACCCAGTTCTGAACCCCAACACCCAATGCTGTACCCCAACACCCAGTGCTGTACCCCAACACCCAGTGCTGTACCCCAACACCCAGTGCCTCCAACACCCAGTGCTGTACCCAAACACCCAGTGCTGTACCCCAACACCGAGTGCTGTACCCCAACACCCAGTTCTGTAACCCAACACCCAATGCTGTACCCCAACACCCAGTGCTGTGCCCCAAAACCCAGTACTGTGTCCTAACACCCAGTGCTGTACCCCAACACCCAGTGCTGTACCCCAACACCCAGTGCAGTACCTCAACACCCAGTGATGTACCCCAAAACCCAGTGCTGTACCTCAACACCCAGTGCTGTACCCCAACACCCAGTGCTGTACGCCAACACCTAGTGCTGTACCCAACAACAAGTGCCTCCAACACCCAGTGCTGTACCCCAACACCCAGTGCTTTACCCCAACAGCCAGTGCTGTACCCCAACACGCAGTGCCTCCAACACCCAATGCTGTACCCCAACACCTAGTGCTGTACCCCAACACCGAGTGCTGTACCCCAACACCCATTGCTGTACCCCAACACCCAGTGCTGTACCCCAACACCGAGTGCTGTACGCCAACACCCAGTGCTGAACCCCAACACCCAGTTCTGTACCACAACACCCAGTGCTGTACCCCAACATCCAGTGCTGTGCCCCGATACCCAGTGCTGTGTCCTAACACCCAGTGCTGTACCCCAACACCCAGTGCTGTGCCCCAACACCCAGTGTTGTACCCCAACACCCAGTGCTGTACCCCAACACCCAGTGCTGTACCCCAACACCCAGTGCTGTGTCCTAACACCGAGTGCTGCACCCCAACACCCAGTGCTGTGCCCCAACACCCAGTGCTGTACCCCAACACCCAGTGCTGTACCCCAACACCCAGTGCTGTACACCAACACCCAGTACTGTACCCCAACACCCAGTGCTGTTCTCCAACACCCAGTGCTGTACCCCAACACCAAGTCCCCAACACCCAGTGCTGTGTCCCAACACCCAGTGCTGTACCCCGACACCCAGTGCTGTGCCCCGACACCCAGTGCTGTACACCAATACCCAGTGCTGTACCTCAACACCCAGTGCTGTACCTCAACATCCAGTGCTGTACCCCAACACCCAGTGCTGTGTCCCAACACCCAGTGCTGTTCTGCAACACCCAGTGCTGTACCCCAACATCCAGTGCTGTACCCCAACACCCAGTATGTACCCCAACACCCAGTGCTGTACCCCAACACCGAGTGCTGTACCTCAACACCCAGTGCTGTACCCCGACACCCAGTGCCTACAACACGTAGTGCTGTGTCCCAACACCCAGTTCTGTACCCCAACACCCAGTGCTGTACCCCAACACCCAGTGCCTCCAACACCCAGTGCTGTACCCCAACACCCAGTTCTGTACCCCAACATCCAGTGCTGTGTCCCGACACCCAGTGCTGTGTCCCAACACCCAGTTCTGTACCCCAACACCCAGCGCTGTACCCCAACACCCAGTGCTGTACCCCAACACCCAGTGCCTCCAACACCCAGTGCTGTACCCGAACACCCAGTGCTGTACCCCAACACCGAGTGCTGTACCCCAACACCAAGTGATGTACCCCAACACCCAGTTCTGAACCCCAACACCCAATGCTGTACCCCAACACCCATTGCTGTACCCCAACACCCAGTGCTGTACCCCAACACCCAGTGCCTCCAACACCCAGTGCTGTACCCCAACACCCAGTGCTGTACCCCAACACCGAGTGCTGTACCCCAACACCCAGTTCTGTAACCCAACACCCAATGCTGTACCCCAACATCCAGTGCTGTACCCCGACACCCAGTGCTGTGTCCTAACACCCAGTGCTGTACCCCAACACCCAGTGCTGTGCCCCAACACCCAGTGCTCTACCCCAACACCCAGTGCTGTACCCCAACACCCAGTGCTGTGCCCCAACGCCCAGTGCTGTACCCCAACACCCAGTGCTGTACCCCAACACCCAGTGCTGTACCCCAACACTCAGTGCTGTACCTCAACACCCAGTGCTGTACACCAAAACCCAGTGCTGTACCTCAGCACCCAGTGCTGTACCCCAACACCCAGTGCTGTACCCCAACACCTAGTGCTGTACCCAACAACAAGTGCCTCCAACACCCAGTGCTGTACCCCAACACCCAGTGCTTTACCCCAACAGCCAGTGCTGTACCCCAACACCCAGTGCCTCCAACACCCAATGCTGTACCCCAACACCTAGTGCTGTACCCCAACACCGAATGCTGTACCCCAACACCCAGTGCTGTACCCCAACACCCAGTGCTGTACCCCAACACCGAGTGCTGTACCCCAACACCCAGTGCTGAACCACAAAACCCAGTTCTGTACCACAACACCCAGTGCTGTACCCCAACATCCAGTGCTGTGCCCCGATACCCAGTGCTGTGCCCTAACACCCAGTGCTGTACCCCAACACACAGTGCTGTGCCCCAACACCCAGTGCTGTACCCCAACACCCGGTGCTGTACCCCAACACCCAGTGCTGTGTCCTAACACCGAGTGCCGCACCCCAACACCCAGTGCTGTGCCCCAACACCCAGTGCTGTACCCCAACACCCAGTGCTGTACCCCAACACCCAGTGCTGTACCCCAACACCCAGTGCTGTACACCAACACCCAGTACTGTACCCCAACACCCAGTGCTGTTCCCCAACACCCAGTGCTGTGTCCCAACACCCAGTGCTGTACCCCGACACCCAGTGCTGTGCCCCGACACCCAGTGCTGTACCCCAATACCCAGTGCTGTACCCCAACACCCAGTGCTGTACCTCAACATCCAGTGCTGTACCCTAACACCCAGTGCTGCGTCCCAACACCCAGTGCTGTTCTCCAACACCCAGTGCTGTACCCCAACATCCAGTGCTGTACCCCAACACCCAGTATGTACCCCAACACCCAGTGCTGTACCCCAACACCGAGTGATGTACCTCAACACCCAGTGCTGTACCCCGACACCCAGTGCCTACAACACGTAGTGCTGTGTCCCAACACCCAGTTCTGTACCCCAACACCCAGTGCTGTACCCCAACACCCAGTGCTGTACCCCAACACCCAGTGCCTCCAACACCCAGTGCTGTACCCCAACACCCAGTGCTGTACCCCAACATCCAGTGCTGTTCCCCGACACCCAGTGCTGTGTCCCAACACCCAGTTCTGTACCCCAACACACAGCGCTGTACCCCTACACCCAGTGCTGTACCCCAACATCCAGTGCTGTGTCCCAACACCCAGTGCTGTACCCCAACACCCAGTATGTACCCCAACAACCAGTGCTGTACCCCAACACCGAGTGCTGTACCTCAACACCCAGTGCTGTACCCCAACACCCAGTGCCTCCAACACCCAATGCTGTACCCCAACACCGAGTGCTGTACCCCACCACCGAGTGCTGTACCCCAACACCCAGTGCTGTACCCCAACACCCAGTGCTGTGCCCCAACACCCAGTGCTGTGTCCCAACACCCAGCGCTGTACCCCAACACCCAGTGCTGTACCCCAACATCCAGTGCTGTACCCCAACACCCAGTGCCTCCAACACCCAGTGCTGTACCCCAACACCCAGTGCTGTACCCCAACATCCAGTACTGTACCCCGACACCCAGTGCTGTGTCCCAACACGCAGCGCTGTACCCCAACACCCAGTGCTGTACCCCAACACCGAGTGCTGTACCCCAACACCCAGTGCTGTACCCCAACACTCAGTTCTGAACCCCAACACCCAATGCTGTACCCCAACATCCAGTGCTGTACCCCAACACCCAGTGCTGTACCCCGACACCCAGTGCTGTACCCCAACACCCAGTGCCTCCAACACCCAGTGCTGTACCCCAACACCCAGTGCTGTACCCCAACACCGAGTGCTGTACCCCAACACCCAGTGCTGTACCCCAACACCCAATGCTGTACCCCAACATCCAGTGCTGTACCACGACACCTAGTGCTGTGTCCTAACACCCAGTGCTGTGCCCCAACACCCAGTGCTGTACCCCAACACCCAGTGCTGTGCCCCAACACCCAGTGCTGTGCCCCGATACCCAGTGCGGTGTCCTAACACCCAGTGCTGTACCCCAACACCCAGTGCTGTGCCCCAACACCCAGTGTTGTACCCCAACACCCAGTGCTGTACCCCAACACCCAGTGCTGTACCCCAACACCCAGTGCTGTGTCCTAACACCGAGTGCTGCACCCCAACACCCAGTGCTGTGCCCCAACACCCAGTGCTGTACCCCAACACCCAGTGCTGTACCCCAACACCCAGTGCTGTACACCAACACCCAGTACTGTACCCCAACACCCAGTGCTGTTCTCCAACACCCAGTGCTGTACCCCAACACCAAGTCCCCAACACCCAGTGCTGTGTCCCAACACCCAGTGCTGTACCCCGACACCCAGTGCTGTGCCCCGACACCCAGTGCTGTACACCAATACCCAGTGCTGTACCCCAACACCCAGTGCTGTACCTCAACATCCAGTGCTGTACCCCAACACCCAGTGCTGTGTCCCAACACCCAGTGCTGTTCTGCAACACCCAGTGCTGTACCCCAACATCCAGTGCTGTACCCCAACACCCAGTATGTACCCCAACACCCAGTGCTGTACCCCAACACCGAGTGCTGTACCTCAACACCCAGTGCTGTACCCCGACACCCAGTGCCTACAACACGTAGTGCTGTGTCCCAACACCCAGTTCTGTACCCCAACACCCAGTGCTGTACCCCAACACCCAGTGCCTCCAACACCCAGTGCTGTACCCCAACACCCAGTTCTGTACCCCAACATCCAGTGCTGTGTCCCGACACCCAGTGCTGTGTCCCAACACCCAGTTCTGTACCCCAACACCCAGCGCTGTACCCCAACACCCAGTGCTGTACCCCAACACCCAGTGCCTCCAACACCCAGTGCTGTACCCGAACACCCAGTGCTGTACCCCAACACCGAGTGCTGTACCCCAACACCAAGTGATGTACCCCAACACCCAGTTCTGAACCCCAACACCCAATGCTGTACCCCAACACCCATTGCTGTACCCCAACACCCAGTGCTGTACCCCAACACCCAGTGCCTCCAACACCCAGTGCTGTACCCCAACACCCAGTGCTGTACCCCAACACCGAGTGCTGTACCCCAACACCCAGTTCTGTAACCCAACACCCAATGCTGTACCCCAACATCCAGTGCTGTACCCCGACACCCAGTGCTGTGTCCTAACACCCAGTGCTGTACCCCAACACCCAGTGCTGTGCCCCAACACCCAGTGCTCTACCCCAACACCCAGTGCTGTACCCCAACACCCAGTGCTGTGCCCCAACGCCCAGTGCTGTACCGCAACACCCAGTGCTGTACCCCAACACCCAGTGCTGTACCCCAACACTCAGTGCTGTGTCCCAACACCCAGCGCTGTACCCCAACACCCAGTGCTGTACCCCAACATCCAGTGCTGTACCCCAACACCCAGTGCCTCCAACACCCAGTGCTGTACCCCAACACCCAGTGCTGTACCCCAACATCCAGTACTGTACGCCGACACCCAGTGCTGTGTCCCAACACGCAGCGCTGTACCCCAACACCCAGTGCTGTACCCCAACACCGAGTGCTGTACCCCAACACCCAGTGCTGTACCCCAACACTCAGTTCTGAACCCCAACACCCAATGCTGTACCCCAACATCCAGTGCTGTACCCCAACACCCAGTGCTGTACCCCGACACCCAGTGCTGTACCCCAACACCCAGTGCCTCCAACACCCAGTGCTGTACCCCAACACCCAGTGCTGTACCCCAACACCGAGTGTTGTACCCCAACACCCAGTGCTGTACCCCAACACCCAATGCTGTACCCCAACATCCAGTGCTGTACCACGACACCTAGTGCTGTGTCCTAACACCCAGTGCTGTGCCCCAACACCCAGTGCTGTACCCCAACACCCAGTGCTGTGCCCCAACACCCAGTGCTGTGCCCCGATACCCAGTGCTGCGTCCTAACACCCAGTGCTGTACCCCAACACCCAGTGCTGTGCCCCAACACCCAGTGTTGTACCCCAACACCCAGTGCTGTACCCCAACACCCAGTGCTGTACCCCAACACCCAGTGCTGTGTCCTAACACCGAGTGCTGCACCTCAACACCCAGTGCTGTGCCCCAACACCCAGTGCTGTACCCCAACACCCAGTGCTGTACCCCAACACCCAGTGCTGTACACCAACACCCAGTACTGTACCCCAACACCCAGTGCTGTTCTCCAACACCCAGTGCTGTACCCCAACACCAAGTCCCCAACACCCAGTGCTGTGTCCCAACACCCAGTGCTGTACCCCGACACCCAGTGCTGTGCCCCGACACCCAGTGCTGTACACCAATACCCAGTGCTGTACCCCAACACCCAGTGCTGTACCTCAACATCCAGTGCTGTACCCCAACACCCAGTGCTGTGTCCCAACACCCAGTGCTGTTCTGCAACACCCAGTGCTGTACCCCAACATCCAGTGCTGTACCCCAACACCCAGTATGTACCCCAACACCCAGTGCTGTACCCCAACACCGAGTGCTGTACCTCAACACCCAGTGCTGTACCCCGACACCCAGTGCCTACAACACGTAGTGCTGTGTCCCAACACCCAGTTCTGTACCCCAACACCCAGTGCTGTACCCCAACACCCAGTGCCTCCAACACCCAGTGCTGTACCCCAACACCCAGTTCTGTACCCCAACATCCAGTGCTGTGTCCCGACACCCAGTGCTGTGTCCCAACACCCAGTTCTGTACCCCAACACCCAGCGCTGTACCCCAACACCCAGTGCTGTACCCCAACACCCAGTGCCTCCAACACCCAGTGCTGTACCCGAACACCCAGTGCTGTACCCCAACACCGAGTGCTGCACCCCAACACCAAGTGATGTACCCCAACACCCAGTTCTGAACCCCAACACCCAATGCTGTACCCCAACACCCATTGCTGTACCCCAACACCCAGTGCTGTTCCCCGACACCCAGTGCTGTGTCCCAACACCCAGTTCTGTACCCCAACACACAGCGCTGTACCCCTACACCCAGTGCTGTACCCCAACATCCAGTGCTGTGTCCCAACACCCAGTGCTGTACCCCAACACCCAGTATGTACCCCAACAACCAGTGCTGTACCCCAACACCGAGTGCTGTACCTCAACACCCAGTGCTGTACCCCAACACCCAGTGCCTCCAACACCCAATGCTGTACCCCAACACCGAGTGCTGTACCCGACCACCGAGTGCTGTACCCCAACACCCAGTGCTGTACCCCAACACCCAGTGCTGTGCCCCAACACACAGTGCTGTGTCCCAACACCCAGCGCTGTACCCCAACACCCAGTGCTGTACCCCAACATCCAGTGCTGTACCCCAACACCCAGTGCCTCCAACACCCAGTGCTGTACCCCAACACCCAGTGCTGTACCCCAACATCCAGTACTGTACCCCGACACCCAGTGCTGTGTCCCAACACGCAGCGCTGTACCCCAACACCCAGTGCTGTACCCCAACACCGAGTGCTGTACCCCAACACCCAGTGCTGTACCCCAACACTCAGTTCTGAACCCCAACACCCAATGCTGTACCCCAACATCCAGTGCTGTACCCCAACACCCAGTGCTGTACCCCGACACCCAGTGCTGTACCCCAACACCCAGTGCCTCCAACACCCAGTGCTGTACCCCAACACCCAGTGCTGTACCCCAACACCGAGTGCTGTACCCCAACACCCAGTGCTGTACCCCAACACCCAATGCTGTACCCCAACATCCAGTGCTGTACCACGACACCTAGTGCTGTGTCCTAACACCCAGTGCTGTGCCCCAACACCCAGTGCTGTACCCCAACACCCAGTGCTGTGCCCCAACACCCAGTGCTGTGCCCCGATACCCAGTGCTGTGTCCTAACACCCAGTGCTGTACCCCAACACCCAGTGCTGTGCCCCAACACCCAGTGTTGTACCCCAACACCCAGTGCTGTACCCCAACACCCAGTGCTGTACCCCAACACCCAGTGCTGTGTCCTAACACCGAGTGCTGCACCCCAACACCCAGTGCTGTGCCCCAACACCCAGTGCTGTACCCCAACACCCAGTGCTGTACCCCAACACCCAGTGCTGTACACCAACACCCAGTACTGTACCCCAACACCCAGTGCTGTTCTCCAACACCCAGTGCTGTACCCCAACACCAAGTCCCCAACACCCAGTGCTGTGTCCCAACACCCAGTGCTGTACCCCGACACCCAGTGCTGTGCCCCGACACCCAGTGCTGTACACCAATACCCAGTGCTGTACCCCAACACCCAGTGCTGTACCTCAACATCCAGTGCTGTACCCCAACACCCAGTGCTGTGTCCCAACACCCAGTGCTGTTCTCCAACACCCAGTGCTGTACCCCAACATCCAGTGCTGTACCCCAACACCCAGTATGTACCCCAACACCCAGTGCTGTACCCCAACACCGAGTGCTGTACCTCAACACCCAGTGCTGTACCCCGACACCCAGTGCCTACAACTCGTAGTGCTGTGTCCCAACACCCAGTTCTGTACCCCAACACCCAGTGCTGTACCCCAACACCCAGTGCCTCCAACACCCAGTGCTGTACCCCAACACCCAGTTCTGTACCCCAACATCCAGTGCTGTGTCCCGACACCCAGTGCTGTGTCCCAACACCCAGTTCTGTACCCCAACACCCAGCGCTGTACCCCAACACCCAGTGCTGTACCCCAACACCCAGTGCCTCCAACACCCAGTGCTGTACCCGAACACCCAGTGCTGTACCCCAACACCGAGTGCTGTACCCCAACACCAAGTGATGTACCCCAACACCCAGTTCTGAACCCCAACACCCAATGCTGTACCCCAACACCCATTGCTGTACCCCAACACCCAGTGCTGTACCCCAACACCCAGTGCCTCCAACACCCAGTGCTGTACCCCAACACCCAGTGCTGTACCCCAACACCGAGTGCTGTACCCCAACACCCAGTTCTGTAACCCAACACCCAATGCTGTACCCCAACATCCAGTGCTGTACCCCGACACCCAGTGCTGTGTCCTAACACCCAGTGCTGTACCCCAACACCCAGTGCTGTGCCCCAACACCCAGTGCTCTACCCCAACACCCAGTGCTGTACCCCAACACCCAGTGCTGTGCCCCAACGCCCAGTGCTGTACCGCAACACCCAGTGCTGTACCCCAACACCCAGTGCTGTACCCCAACACTCAGTGCTGTGTCCCAACACCCAGCGCTGTACCCCAACACCCAGTGCTGTACCCCAACATCCAGTGCTGTACCCCAACACCCAGTGCCTCCAACACCCAGTGCTGTACCCCAACACCCAGTGCTGTACCCCAACATCCAGTACTGTACCCCGACACCCAGTGCTGTGTCCCAACACGCAGCGCTGTACCCCAACACCCAGTGCTGTACCCCAACACCGAGTGCTGTACCCCAACACCCAGTGCTGTACCCCAACACTCAGTTCTGAACCCCAACACCCAATGCTGTACCCCAACATCCAGTGCTGTACCCCAACACCCAGTGCTGTACCCCGACACCCAGTGCTGTACCCCAACACCCAGTGCCTCCAACACCCAGTGCTGTACCCCAACACCCAGTGCTGTACCCCAACACCGAGTGTTGTACCCCAACACCCAGTGCTGTACCCCAACACCCAATGCTGTACCCCAACATCCAGTGCTGTACCACGACACCTAGTGCTGTGTCCTAACACCCAGTGCTGTGCCCCAACACCCAGTGCTGTACCCCAACACCCAGTGCTGTGCCCCAACACCCAGTGCTGTGCCCCGATACCCAGTGCTGTGTCCTAACACCCAGTGCTGTACCCCAACACCCAGTGCTGTGCCCCAACACCCAGTGTTGTACCCCAACACCCAGTGCTGTACCCCAACACCCAGTGCTGTACCCCAACACCCAGTGCTGTGTCCTAACACCGAGTGCTGCACCCCAACACCCAGTGCTGTGCCCCAACACCCAGTGCTGTACCCCAACACCCAGTGCTGTACCCCAACACCCAGTGCTGTACACCAACACCCAGTACTGTACCCCAACACCCAGTGCTGTTCTCCAACACCCAGTGCTGTACCCCAACACCAAGTCCCCAACACCCAGTGCTGTGTCCCAACACCCAGTGCTGTACCCCGACACCCAGTGCTGTGCCCCGACACCCAGTGCTGTACACCAATACCCAGTGCTGTACCCCAACACCCAGTGCTGTACCTCAACATCCAGTGCTGTACCCCAACACCCAGTGCTGTGTCCCAACACCCAGTGCTGTTCTGCAACACCCAGTGCTGTACCCCAACATCCAGTGCTGTACCCCAACACCCAGTATGTACCCCAACGCCCAGTGCTGTACCCCAACACCGAGTGCTGTACCTCAACACCCAGTGCTGTACCCCGACACCCAGTGCCTACAACACGTAGTGCTGTGTCCCAACACCCAGTTCTGTACCCCAACACCCAGTGCTGTACCCCAACACCCAGTGCCTCCAACACCCAGTGCTGTACCCCAACACCCAGTTCTGTACCCCAACATCCAGTGCTGTGTCCCGACACCCAGTGCTGTGTCCCAACACCCAGTTCTGTACCCCAACACCCAGCGCTGTACCCCAACACCCAGTGCTGTACCCCAACACCCAGTGCCTCCAACACCCAGTGCTGTACCCGAACACCCAGTGCTGTACCCCAACACCGAGTGCTGTACCCCAACACCAAGTGATGTAACCCAACACCCAGTTCTGAACCCCAACACCCAATGCTGTACCCCAACACCCATTGCTGTACCCCAACACCCAGTGCTGTACCCCAACACCCAGTGCCTCCAACACCCAGTGCTGTACCCCAACACCCAGTGCTGTACCCCAACACCGAGTGCTGTACCCCAACACCCAGATCTGTAAACCAACACCCAATGCTGTACCCCAACATCCAGTGCTGTACCCCGACACCCAGTGCTGTGTCCTAACACCCAGTGCTGTACCCCAACACCCAGTGCTGTGCCCCAACACCCAGTGCTCTACCCCAACACCCAGTGCTGTACCCCAACACCCAGTGCTGTGCCCCAACGCCCAGTGCTGTACCCCAACACCCAGTGCTGTACCCCAACACTCAGTGCTGTACCTCAACACCCAGTGCTGTACACCAAAACCCAGTGCTGTACCTCAGCACCCAGTGCTGTACCCCAACACCCAGTGCTGTACCCCAACACCTAGTGCTGTACCCAACAACAAGTGCCTCCAACACCCAGTGCTGTACCCCAACACCCAGTGCTTTACCCCAACAGCCAGTGCTGTACCCCAACAACCAGTGCCTCCAACACCCAATGCTGTACCCCAACACCTAGTGCTGTACCCCAACACCGAATGCTGTACCCCAACACCCAGTGCTGTACCCCAACACCCAGTGCTGTATCCCAACACCGAGTGCTGTACCCCAACACCCAGTGCTGAACCACAAAACCCAGTGCTGTGCCCTAACACCCAGTGCTGTACCCCAACACCCAGTGCTGTGCCCCAACACCCAGTGCTGTACCCCAACACCCAGTGCTGTACCCCAACACCCAGTGCTGTGTCCTAACACCGAGTGCCGCACCCCAACACCCAGTGCTGTGCCCCAACACCCAGTGCTGTACCCCAACACCCAGTGCTGTACCCCAACACCCAGTGCTGTACCCCAACACCCAGTGCTATACACCAACACCCAGTACTGTACCCCAACACCCAGTGCTGTTCTCCAACACCCAGTGCTGTACCCCAACACCAAGTCCCCAACACCCAGTGCTGTGTCCCAACACCCAGTGCTGTACCCCGACACCCAGTGCTGTGCCCCGACACCCAGTGCTGTACCCCAATACCCAGTGCTGTACCCCAACACCCAGTGCTGTACCTCAACATCCAGTAATGTACCCTAACACCCAGTGCTGTTTCCCAACACCCAGTGCTGTTCTCCAACACCCAGTGCTGTACCCCAACATCCAGTGCTGTACCCCAACACCCAGTATGTACCCCAACACCCAGTGCTGTACCCCAACACCGAGTGATGTACCTCAACACCCAGTGCTGTACCCCGACACCCAGTGCCTACAACACGTATTGCTGTGTCCCAACACCCAGTTCTGTACCCCAACACCCAGTGCTGTACCCCAACACCCAGTGCCTCCAACACCCAGTGCTGTACCCCAACACCCAGTGCTGTACCCCAACATCCAGTGCTGTACCCCGACACCCAGTGCTGTGTCCCAACACCCAGTTCTGTACCCCAACACCCAGCGCTGTACCCCAACACCCAGTGCTGTACCCCAACATCCAGTGCTGTGTCCCAACACCCAGTGCTGTACCCCAACACCCAGTATGTACCCCAACAACCAGTGCTGTACCCCAACACCGAGTGCTGTACCTCAACACCCAGTGCTGTACCCCAACACCCAGTGCCTCCAACACCCAATGCTGTACCCCAACACCGAGTGCTGTACCCCACCACCGAGTGCTGTACCCCAACACCCAGTGCTGTACCCCAACACCCAGTGCTGTGCCCCAACACCCAGTGCTGTGTCCCAACACCCAGCGCTGTACCCCAACACCCAGTGCTGTACCCCAACATCCAGTGCTGTACCCCAACACCCAGTGCCTCCAACACCCAGTGCTGTACCCCAACACCCAGTGCTGTACCCCAACATCCAGTACTGTACCCCGACACCCAGTGCTGTGTCCCAACACGCAGCGCTGTACCCCAACACCCAGTGCTGTACCCCAACACCGAGTGCTGTACCCCAACACCCAGTGCTGTACCCCAACACTCAATTCTGAACCCCAACACCCAATGCTGTACCCCAACATCCAGTGCTGTACCCCAACACCCAGTGCTGTACCCCGACACCCAGTGCTGTACCCCAACACCCAGTGCCTCCAACACCCAGTGCTGTACCCCAACACCCAGTGCTGTACCCCAACACCGAGTGCACTACCCCAACACCCAGTGCTGTACCCCAACACCCAATGCTGTACCCCAACATCCAGTGCTGTACCACGACACCTAGTGCTGTGTCCTAACACCCAGTGCTGTGCCCCAACACCCAGTGCTGTACCCCAACACCCAGTGCTGTGCCCCAACACCCAGTGCTGTACCCCAACACCCAGTGCTGTACCCCAACACCCAGTGCTGTACCCCAACACCCAGTGCTGTACCTCAACACACAGTGCTGTACCCCAACACCCAGTGCTGAACCCCAACACCGAGTGCTGTACCCCAACATCCAGTGCTGTACCCCGACATCCAGTGCTGTACCCCAACACCCAGTGCTGTACCCCAACACCTAGTGCTGTACCCAACAACAAGTGCCTCCAACACCCAGTGCTGTACCCCAACACCGAGTGCTGTACCCCAACACCCAGTGCTGAACCACAAAACCCAGTTCTGTACCACAACACCCAGTGCTGTACCCCAACACCCAGTGCCTCCAACACCCAGTGCTGTACCCCAACACCCAGTGCTGTACCCCAACACCGAGTGCTGTACCCCAACACACAGTGCTGTACCCCAACACCCAATGCTGTACCCCAACATCCAGTGCTGTACCACGACACCTAGTGCTGTGTCCTAACACCCAGTGCTGTGCCCCAACACCCAGTGCTGTACCCCAACACCCAGTGCTGTGCCCCAACACCCAGTGCTGTACCCCAACACCCAGTGCTGTACCCCAACACCCAGTGCTGTACCTCAACACGCAGTGCTGTACCCCAACACCCAGTGCTGTACCCCAACACCCAGTGCTGTACCTCAACATCCAGTGCTGTACCCCAACACCCAGTGCTGTACCCCAACACCGAGTGCTGTACCCCGACATCCAGTGCTGTACCCCAACACCCAGTGCTGTACCCCAACACCTAGTGCTGTACCCAACAACAAGTGCCTCCAACACCCAGTGCTGTACCGCAACACCCAGTGCAGTACCCCAACACCCAGTGCTGTACCCCAACACACAGTGCCTCCAACACCCAATGCTGTACCCCAACACCTAGTGCTGTACCCCACCACCGAGTGCTGTACCCCAACACCCAGTGCTGTACCCCAACACCCAGTGCTGTACCCCAACACCCAGTGCTGTACCCCAACACCGAGTGCTGTACCCCAACACCCAGTGCTGAACCCCAACACCCAGTTCTGTACCCCAACACCCAGTGCTGTACCCCAACACCCAGTGCTATACCCCGATACCCAGTGCTGTGTCCTAACACCCAGTGCTGTACCCCAACACCCAGTGCTGTACCCCAACACCCAGTGCTGTGTCCTAACACCCAGTGCTGTACCCCAACACCCAGTGCTGTGCCCCAACACCCAGTGCTGTACCCCAACACCCAGTGCTGTACCCCAACACCCAGTGCTGTACCCCAACACCAGTGCTGTACGGCAACACCCAGTGCTGTACCCCAACATCCAGTGCTGTTCTCCAACCCCCAGTGCTGTACCCCAACACCCAGTGCTGTTCTCCAACACCCAGTGCTGTACCCCAACAACCAGTGCTGTACCCGAACCCCCTTGTGCTGTACCCCAATACCCAGTGCTGGACCCCAACACCCAGTGCTATACCCCAACACCCAGTGCCTCCAACACCCAGTGCTGTACCCCAACACCCAGTGCCTCCAACACCCAGTGCTGTGTCCCAACACCCAGTGCTCTACCCTAACACCCAGTGCTGGACCCCCAACACCCAGTGCTGTACCCCAACACCCAGTGCTGTACCCCAACACCAAGTGCTGTGTACCGACACCCAGTGCTTTACCTCAACACCCAGTGCTGGACCCCCAACACCCAGTGCTGTACCCCAACACCCAGTGCTGTACCCCAACACCAAGTGCTGTGTACCGACACCCAGTGCTTTACCTCAACACCCAGTGCTGTACCCCAACACCCAGTGCTGTACCCCAACACCCAGTGCTGTACCCCGACACCCAGTGCTGTACCTCAACACCCAGTGCTGTACCCCAACACCCAGTGCTGTACCCCAACACCCAGCGCGGTACCCCGACACCCAGTGCTGTACCCCAACATCCAGTGCTGTACCCCGACACCCAGTGCTGTGTCCCAACACCCAGTGCTGTACCCCAACACCGAGTGCTGTACCCCGACACCCAGTGCTGTGTCCCAACACCGAGTGCTGTACCCCGACACCCAGTGCTGTACCCCAACACCGAGTGCTGTACCCCGTCACCCAGTGCTGTACCCCAACACCCAGCGCTGTACTCCGACACCCAGTGCTGTACCCCAACATCCAGTGCTGTACGCCGACACCCAGTGCTGTGTCCCAACACCCAGTGCTGTACCCCAACACCCAGTGCTGTACCCCGATACCCAGTGCTGTACCCCAACACCCAGTGCTGTACCCCAACGCCCAGTGCTGTACCCCAACACCCAGTGCTGTACCCCGACACCCAGTGCTGTACCCCAACACCTAGTGCTGTACCCCGACACCCAGTGCTGTACCCCAACACCCAGTGCTGTAACCCAACACCCAGTGCTGTACCCCGACACCCAGTGCTGTACCCCAACACCCAGTGCTGTACCCCGACACCCAGTGCTGTGTCCCAACACCCTGTGCTGCACCCCGACACCCAGTGCTGTACCCCACCACCGAGTGCTGTACCCCAACACCTAGTGCTGTACCCCGACACCCAGTGCTGTACCCCAACACCCAGTGCTGTACCCCGACACCCAGTGCTGTACCCCGACACCCAGTGCTGTGTCCCAACACCCTGTGCTGTACCCCGACACCCAGTGCTGTGTCCCAACACCCAGTGCTGTGTCCCAACACCCTGTGCTGTACCCCGACACCCAGTGCTGTACCCCAACACCCTGTGCTGTACCCCGACACCCAGTGCTGTGTCCCATCACCCTGTGCTGTACCCCGACACCCAGTGCTGTGTCCCAACACCCTGTGCTGTACCCCGACACCCAGTGCTGTACCCCAACACCGAGTGCTGTACCCCAACACCCAGTGCTGTACCCCAACACCCAGTGCTGTACCCCGACACCCAGTGCTGTACCCCAACACCCAGTGCTGTGACCCGACACCCAGTGCTGTGTCCCGACACCCAGTGCTGTGTCCCAACACCCAGTGCTGTACCCCGACACCCAGTGCTGTGTCCCAACACCCAGTGCTGTTCCCCAACATCCAGTGCTGTGTCCCAACTCCCAGTGCTGTACCCCGACACCCAGTGCTGTACCCCAACACCCAGTGCTGTGTCCCGACACCCAGTGCTGTGTCCCGACACCCAGTGCTGTGTCGCGACACTCAGTGCTGTACCCCGACACACAGTGCTGTTCCCCAACACCCAGTGCTGTACCCCGACACCCAGTGCTGTACCCCGACACCCAGTGCTGTACCCCAACACCCAGTGCTGTACCCCAACACCCAGTGCTGTGTCCCGATACCCAGTGCTGTACCCCAACACCCAGTGCTGTGTCCCAACACCCCGTGCTGTACCCCAACACCCAATGCTGTACCCCAACACCCAGTGCTGAACCCCAACACCCAGTTCTGTACCCCGACACCCAGTGCTGTACCCCAACACCCAGTGCTGTTCTCCAACACCCAGTGCTGACTCCCGACACCCAGTGCTGTACCCCAACACCCAGTGCTGTACCCCGACACCCAGTGCTGTACCCCAACACCCAGTGCTGCATCCCAACACCCAGTGCTTTACCCCAACATCCAGTGCTGTACCCCAACATCCAGTGCTGTACCCCGACACCCAGTGCTGTACCCCAACACCCAGTGCTGTACCCCGACACCCAGTGCTGTACCCCAACACCCAGTGCTGCATCCCAACACCCAGTGCTGTATCCCAACACCCAGTGCTGTACCTCAACACCCAGTGCTGTACCCAGACACCCAGTGCTGTACCCGAACACCCAGTGCTGTACCCCAACACCCAGTGCTGTACCCCGACACCCAGTGCTGCACCCCAACACCCAGCGCTGTACCCCAACACCCAGTGCTGTACCCCAACACACAGTGCTGTGTCCCGACACCCAGTGCTGTACCCCAACACCCAGTGCTGTACCCCAACACCCAGTGCTGTACCCCGACGCCCAGTTCTGTACCCCAACAACCAGTGCTGTACCCCAACACCCAGTGCTGTACCCCGACACCCAGTGCTGTACCCCGACACCCAGTGCTGTACCCCAACATCCAGTGCTGTACCCCAACACCCAGTGCTGTGTCCCAACTCCCAGTGCTGTACCCCAACACCCAGTGCTGTACCCCAACACCCAGTGCTGTACCCCAAAACCCAGTGCTGTACCCCAACACCCAGTGCTGTACCCCAACACCCAGTCCCCAACACCCAGTGCTGTACCCCAACACCCAGTGCTGTACGCCAAAACCCAGTCCCCAACACCCAGTGCCGTACCCCAACACCCAGTGCTGTACCCCAACACCCAGTGCTGTACCCCGACACCCAGTGCTGTACCCCGACACCCAGTTCTGTACCCCGACACCCAGTGCTGTACCCCGATACCCAGTGCTGTACCCCAACACCCTGTGCTGTACCCCAACGCCCAGTGCTATTCTCCAACACCCAGTGCTGTACCCCAACACCCAGTGCTGTTCTCCAACACCCAGTGCTGTACCCCAACACCCAGTGCTGGACCCCAACACCGAGTGCTGTACCCCAAAACCCAGTGCTGTACCCCAACACCCAGTGCTGTACCCCAACACCCAGTCCCCAACACCCAGTGCTGTGCCCCAACACCCAGTGCTGTACCCCAACACCCAGTGCTGTACCCCAACACCCAGTGCTGTACCCCAACACACAGTGCTGTACCCCAACACCCAGTGCTGGACCGCCAACACCCAGTTCTGTGTCCCAACACCCAGTGCTGTACGGCATCACCCAGTGCTGTTCTCCAACACCCAGTGCTGGTCTCCAACACCCAGTGCTGTACCCCAACACCCAGTGCTGTACCCCAACACCCAGTGCTGTTCTCCAACACCCAGTGCAGTACCCCAACACCCGGTGCTGTATCCCAACACCCAGTGCCTCCAACACCCAGTGCTTTACCCCAACTCCCTCAGTGTTTTTGCACTGAGTGCTGAATTTGGTGCATTTGAGTGCTATAGTGAGAGTTTGGTGACTGAGGGAGTCAGGTGAGGAGGGAGTAAGGTGCTCCTTTCATTTTGTTTCCGACATTTCCGCAAAGAGTGCAAAGAGAGCCAGGAGTTTACAGGAAGTGTAGCTGACTGGGAGCAGGGTCGGAGGGCGGAGATCTAGTTAGTCCACAGGGCAGCTATATTCTGTCAGGTAAGAGGGGATGGAGGCTAGGCCAGTTACATGCTCCTCCTGTAGGATGTGGGTGGTGAGGGATACCACCAGTGTCCCCACTGACTATACCTGCGGGAAGTGCACCCAACTTCAGCTCCTCAAAGACCGTGTTAGGGAACTGGAGCTGAAGCTGGATGAACTTCGGATCATCCGGGAGGCAGAGGGGGTGATTGAGAAGAGTTACAAGGAGGTAACCACACCCAAGGTACAGGACAAGAATAGCTGGGTTACAGTCAGGGGGAAAAAAACAAACAGGCAGACAGTGCAGGGATCCCTCGTGGCCGTTCCCCTTCAAAACAAGTATACCGTTTTGGATGCTGTTGGGGGGGATGACCTACCGGGGGAAGGCCCTAGCGGCCAGGTCTCTGGCACTGAGTCTGGCTCTGGGGCTCAGAAGGGAAGGGGGGAGAATAGAAAAGCAATAGTGTTAGGAGACTCAATGGTTAGGGGAATAGATAGGAGATTCTGTGGTCGCGAGCGAGACTCCCGGAAGGTATGTTGCCTCCCGGGTGCCAGGGCCAGGGATGTCTCGGATCGTGTCTTCAGGATCCTTAAGGGGGAGGGGGAGCAGCCAGAAGTCGTGGTGCACATTGGTACCAACGACATAGGTAGGAAAAGGGGTGTGGAGGTAATAAACAAGTTTAGGGAGTTAGGCTGGAAGTTGAAAGCCAGGACAGACAGAGTTGTCATCTCTGGTTTGTTGCCGGTGCCACGTGATAGCGAGGCTAGGAATAGGGAGAGAGTGCAGTTGAACACGTGGCTGCAGGAATGGTGTAGGAGGGAGGGCTTCAGGTATTTGGATAATTGGAGAGCATTCTGGGGAAGGTGGGACCTGTACAAGCAGGACGGGTTGCATCTGAACCAGAGGGGCACCAATATCCTGGGAGGGAGGTTTTCTAGTACTCTTCGGGAGGGTTTAAACTAATTTGGCAGGGGAATGGGAACCGGATTTGTAGTCCAGCAACTAAGGTAGCCGATATTCAGGACGCCAAAGCATGTAATGAGGCAGTGGGGAAGGGAACACTGACAAAGGAGAGTACTTGCAGGCACGGAGATGGGTTGAAGTGTGTATACTTCAACGCAAGAAGCATCAGGAATAAGGTGGGTGAACTTAAGGCATGGATCGGTACTTGGGACTACGATGTGGTGGCCATCACGGAAACTTGGATAGAAGAGGGGCAGAAATGGTTGTTGGAGGTCCCTGGTTATAGATGTTTCAATAAGATTAGGGAGGGTGGTAAAAGAGGTGGGGGGGCGTGGCATTGTTAATTAGAGATAGTATAACAGCTGCAGAAAGGCAGTTCGAGGAGTATCACCCTATTGAGGTAGTATGGGTTGAAGTCAGAAATAGGAAAGGAGCAGTCACCTTGTTAGGAGTTTTCTATAGGCCCCCCAATAGTAGCAGAGATGTGGAGGAACAGATTGGGAAACAGATTTTGGAAAGGTGCAGAAGTCACAGGGTAGTAGTCATGGGCGACTTTAACTTCCCAAATATTGAGTGGAAACTCAAATAGTTTGGATGGGGTGGTGTTTGTGCAGTGTGTCCAGGAAGCTTTTCTAACACAGTATGTAGATTGTCCGACCAGAGGAGGGGCAATATTGGATTTAGTACTGGGTAATGAGCCAGGGCAAGTGATAGATTTGTTAGTGGGGGAGCATTTTGGAGATAGTGACCACAATTCTGTGACTTTCACGTTAGTAATGGAGAGGGATAGGTACGTGCAACAGGGCAAGGTTTACAATTGGGGGAAGGGTAAATACGATGTTGTCAGACAAGAATTGAAGTGCATAAGTTGGGAACATAGGCTGGCAGGGAAGGACACAAGTGAAATGTGGAACTTGTTCAAGGAACAGGTGCTACGTGTCCTTGATATGTATGTCCCTGTCAGGCAGGGAAGAGATGGTCGAGTGAGGGAACCATGGTTGACAAGAGAGGTTGAATGTCTTGTTAAGAGGAAAAAGGTGACTTATGTAAGGCTGAGGAAACAAGGTTCAGACAGGGCATCGGAGGGATACAAGATAGCCAGGAGGGAACTGAAGAAAGGGATTAGGAGAGCTAAGAGAGGGCATGAACAATCTTTGGCGGGTAGGATCAAGGAAAACCCCAAGGCCTTTTACACATATGTGAGAAATATGAGAATGACTAGAGCGAGGGTAGGTCCGATCAAGGACAGTAGCGGGAGATTGTGTATTGAGTCTGAAGAGATAGGAGAGGTCTTGAACGAGTATTTTCCTTCTGTATTTACAAATGAGAGGGGCGATATTGTTGGAGAGGACAGTGTGAAACAGATTGGTAAGCTCGAGGGATTATTTGTTAGGAAGGAAGATGTGTTGGGCATTTTGAAAAACTTGAGGATAGACAAGTCCCCCGGGCCTGACGGGATATATCCAAGGATTCTATGGGAAGCAAGAGATGAAATTGCAGAGCCGTTGGCAATTATCTTTTCGTCCTCACTGTCAACAGGGGTGGTACCAGGGGATTGGAGAGTGGCGAATATCGTGCCCCTGTTCAAAAAAGGGACTAGGGATAACCCTGGGAATTACAGGCCAGTTGGTCTTACTTCGATGGTAGGCAAAGTAATGGAAAGGGTACTGAAGGATAGGATTTCTGAGCATCTGGAAAGACACTGCTTGATTAGGGATAGTCAGCACGGATTTGTGAGGGGTAGGTCTTGCCTTACAAATCTTATTGAATTCTTTGAGGAGGTGACCAAGCATGTGGATGAAGGTAAAGCAGTGGATGTAGTGTACATGGATTTTAGTAAGGCATTTGATAAAGTTCCCCATGGTAGGCTTATGCAGAAAGTAAGGAGGCATGGGATAGTGGGAAATTTGGCCAGTTGGATAACGAACTGGCTAACCGATAGAAGTCAGAGAGTGGTGGTGGATGGCAAATATTCAGCCTGGATCCCAGTTACCAGTGGCGTACCGCAGGGATCAGTTCTGGGTCCTCTGCTGTTTGTGATTTTCATTAATGACTTGGATGAGGGAGTTGAAGGGTGGGTCAGTAAATTTGCAGACGATACGAAGATTGGTGGAGTTGTGGATAGTAAGGAGGGCTGTTGTCGGCTGCAAAGAGACATAGATAGGATGCAGAGCTGGGCTGAGAAGTGGCAGATGGAGTTTAACCCTGAAAAGTGTGAGGTTGTCAATTTTGGAAGGACAAATATGAATGCGGAATACAGGGTTAACGGTAGAGTTCTTGGCAATGTGGAGGAGCAGAGAGATCTTGGGGTCTATGTTCATACATCTTTGAAAGTTGCCACTCAAGTGGATAGAGCTGTGAAGAAGGCCTATGGTGTGCTCGCGTTCATTAACAGAGGGATTGAATTTAAGAGCCGTGAGGTGATGATGCAGCTGTACAAAACTTTGGTAAGGCCACATTTGGAGTACTGTGTACAGTTCTGGTCGCCTCATTTTAGGAAGGATGTGGAAGCTTTGGAAAAGGTGCAAAGAAGATTTACCAGGATGTTGCCTGGAATGGAGAGTAGGTCTTACGAGGAAAGGTTGAGGGTGCTAGGCCTTTTCTCATTAGAACGGAGAAGGATGAGGGGCGACTTGATAGAGGTTTATAAGATGATCAGGGGAATAGATAGAGTAGACAGTCAGAGACTTTTTCTCCGGGTGGAACAAACCATTACAAGGGGACATAAATTTAAGGTGAAAGGTGGAAGATATAGGAGGGATATCAGAGGTAGGTTCTTTACCCAGAGAGTAGTGGGGGCATGGAATGCACTGCCTGTGGAAGTAGTTGAGTCGGAAACATTAGGGACCTTCAAGCAGCTATTGGATAGGTACATGGATTACGGTAAAATGACATAGTGTAGATTTATTTGTTCTCAAGGGCAGCACGGTAGCATTGTGGATAGCACAATTGCTTCACAGCTCCAGGGTCCCAGGTTCGATTCCGGCTTGGGTCACTGTCTGTGCGGAGTCTGCACGTCCTCCCCGTGTCTGCGTGGGTTTCCTCCGGGTGCTCCGGTTTCCTCCCACAGTCCAAAGATGTGCAGGTTAGGTGAATTGGCCAATGATAAATTGCCCTTAATGTCCAAATTACCCTTGGTGTTGGGTGGAGGTGTTGGGTTTGGGTGGGGTGCTCTTTCCAAGAGCCGATGCAGACTCGATGGGCCGAATGGCCTCCTTCTGCACTGTAAATTCAATGATAATCTATGATTAATCTAGGACAAAGGTTCGGCACAACATCGTGGGCCGAAGGGCCTGTTCTGTGCTGTATTTTCTATGTTCTATGTATGTTCTATGTGTCCCAACACCCAGTGCTGTACCCCAACACCCGGTGCTGTACCCCGACACCCAGTGCTGTACCCCAACACCCGGTGCTGTACCCCGACATCCAGTGCTGTACCCCAACACCCGGTGCTGTACCCCAACACCCAGTGCTGTACCCCAACACCCGGTGCTGTACCCCGACACCCAGTTCTGTGTCCCAACACCCAGTTTGCTGTCTCAGGGGGCTAATCATTTCTGTCTGAGATTAAATTCACCCAAAAACTGGCTGTAAAAGTTTCTATTGGTACCCAAAGAGAAAACGGCTGGTGAAGAGAAATGTCAGTCGGAAACAGGGGAATATATAATCGGGGATAAAGAAATGGCTGAGCAACTAAACACATACTTTGGTTCTGTCTTCGCAAATGAGGACATCAATCAGATACTAGCGATGTTGGGGAAAGCAGGGTTTAGTGATTGAGAGGAACTGAGGGAGATCAACATTAGTAGAGAAATGGTGTTGGGGAAACTGATGGGACTGACGGCGGATAAATCCCCAGGGTCTGAGAATCTGCATCCCAGAGTGCTTAAGAAAGTGGTTCGAGAAATAGTGGCTGCTTTGGTGGTCATCTCCCAGGATTCCATAGACTCTGGAACGGTTCTTGCAGATTGGAGGGTGGCTAATGTAACTCCACTATTTAAAAAGGGAGGTCAAGAAAACGCAGGGAATTGTAGACCAGTAAGACTGACATCAGTGCCGGGGAAAATTCGAGAATCCATTGTTAAAGATTTTATGGCCGAGCACTCAGAAACCAGTGGCAGGATCGGACAGAGTCAGCATGGATTTCTGAAGGGAAATCATGCTTGACAAATCTACTGGAATTCTTTGAGGATGTTACTAGTAGAGTGGACGAGGATCTGGGACATGGGGTCAGATTCCACCACGGCAGCTGGTGGAATTTCAATGCAGTTAATAAAAAATCTGGAATTAAAAATTAGTCTCAGTAGTGGTGACCATGAAATCTTTGCCGATCGTTGTAAAAACCCACCTGGTTCACTCATGTCCTTTAGGGAAAGAGTCTCTCGTCCTTACCTGGCCTGGCCTACACGTGACTCCAGACCCACAGCAATGCGGTCGACACTTCACTGCCCCTCATGGGCAATTAGGGACGGGCAATAAATGTTGCCCCAGCCTGCAGTGTCCACGGCCCATGACAGAAAATCCATGTGTGCGCGTGTCCCGCGTCCAGTCCTTCAGCCCCTCTCCACCTCCATCTGTCACTCCCTCTCTCTCGTTCCTCCTGTCTCTCTCGCACTCTCTCTACCCACCTCGGTCTTGTTTACTCGGGTCTTTCTCCCTCACTTCCGTCAGGGGCTGACTATTTGTTCCTGTCTCTCCAGCACAGCTGGAGGCTGATTGTCACAGCAGCGGCCCAGTTACCAGGCTGGAAATCCCACTCATCGGATCTAACGCTGACAGGGTCACTTTCACATCCCCTCAGCTCCACACTTACACAACATGTGCAAGCACATCCAAAAACAGCTTTCAGCACGTTGTACTCGGAAACAAGCTCACCATCACCAAGCCCAGATCGCAACTTAAACTCAGCCTTCAGTACAGAGAGAGAGAGAGCGGAGGATAATTACAGAGGGAGCAAAATTGCGCCCGAATGTGGCGATTAGGGGCTTTTTGCTTTCTGTTTAGTAACTTCACTGCAGTGGTAATGTAAGCCTACTTGTGACAATAAAGATATTTTATTTATTTTTTATTAAACGTCCAAAATCTCCCAGGACAGGTACAGCACGGGGTTAGATACAGAGTAAAGCTCCCTCTACACTGTCCCCATCAAACACTCCCAGGATGGATACAGAACGGGGTTAGGTACAGAGTAAAGCTCCCTCTACACTGTCCCCATCAAACACTCCCAGGACAGGGACAGCACGGGGTTAGATACAGAGTAAAGCTCCCTCTACACTGTCCCCATCAAACACTCCCAGGACAGGTACAGCACAGGGTTAGATACAGAGTAAAGCTCCCTCTACACTGTCCCCATCAAACACTCCCAGGACAGGTACAGCACGGGGTGAGATACAGAGTAAAGCTCCCTCTACACTGTCCCCATCAAACACTCCCAGGACAGGTACAGCACAGGGTTAGATACAGAGTAAAGCTCCCTCTACACTGTCCCCATCAAACACTCCCAGGACAAGGACAGCACGGGGTTAGATACAGAGTAAAGCTCCCTCTACACTGTCCCCATCAAACACTCCCAGGACAGGTACAGCACGGGGTTAGATACAGAGTAAAGCTCCCTCTACACTGTCCTCATCAAACACTCCCAGGACAGGTACAGCACGGGGTTAGATACAGAGTAAAGCTCCCTCTACGCTGTCCCCATCAAACACTCCCAGGACAGGTACAGCACGGGGTTAGATACAGAGTAACGCTCCCTCTACACTGTCCCCATCAAACACTCCCAGGACAGGTACAGCACGGGGTTAGATACAGAGTAACGCTCCCTCTACACTGTCCCCATCAAACACTCCCAGGACAGGTACAGCATGTATGTGTCTCCCCCACACTCTCAGAGAACATTCCAGATCCTAACCACTCGCTGGGTAAAGATTATTTTCCGAGTTAACATTTGGTATTTTTGATAATCACCGTCGTCTGTTCTCCTCTGGAATGAGAGTCTCCCCACCAATGGGAATAGTTTCTTCCTCTCGACTCTGACCACACATCCCGTGGTTTTGAATGATTATCTCAAACCTCCTCTCAATCTTCTCCTGTGTCAGCAGAACCGTCCCATCCTCTCCAATCGATCCAATGCCTGACCTTCCTCATTCTCAGGAATCTCCTCCATCGTCTCTGAGAATCACACGCCCTTCATCAAGTATTGTGTCCACAATGTACACAAAACTGCAGCTGACACAAAACCAGTGTTTCAGGAAGGTTCACTGTAACTTCTTGCTTTTATTACTGTCTGCCTTGAATTCTAAAGGCCAGGATATTGTTTGTGGTCTCTACCCCTGCACCTGAACAGCGAACAAAGAACAAAGAAATGTACAGCACAGGAACAGGCCCTTCGGCCCTCCAAGCCCGTGCCGACCATACTGCCCGACTAAACTACAATCTTCTACACTTCCTGGGTCCGTATCCTTCTATTCCCATCCTATTCATGTATTTGTCAAGATGTCCCTTAAACGTCACTATCGTCCCTGCTTCCACCACCTCCTCCGGTAGCGAGTTCCAGGCTCCCACTACCCTCTGCGTAAAAAACGTGCCTCGTACATCTACTCTAAACCTTGCCCCTCTCACCTTAAACCTATGCCCCCGAGTAATTGACCCCTCTACCCTGGGGAAAAGCCTCTGACTATCCATTCTGTCTGTGCCCCTCATAATTTTGTATACCTCTATCAGGTCGCCCCTCAACTCCTTCGTTCCAGTGAGAACAAACCGAGTTTATTCAATCGCTCCTCATAGCTAATGCCCTCCATACCAGGCAACATTCTGGTAAATCTCTTCTGCACCCTCTCTGAAACCTCCACATCCTTCTGGTAGTGTGGCGACCAGAATTGAACACTAGACACCAAGTGTGGCCTAACTAAGGTTCTATACAGCTGCAACATGACTTGCCAATTCTTATACTCAATGCCCCGGCCAATGAAGGCAAGCATGCCGTATGCCTTCTTGACTACCTTCTCCACCTGTGTTGCCCCTTTCAGTGACCTGTGGACCTGTACTCCTAGATCTCTCTGACTTTCAATACTCTTGAGGGTTCTACCATTCACTGTATATTCCCTACCTGCATTGGACATTCCAAAATGCATTACCTCACATTTGTCCGGATTAAACACCATCTGCCATCTCTCCGCCCAAGTCTCCAGACAATCTAAATCCTGCTGTATCCTCAGACAGTCCTCATCGCTATCCGCAATTCCACCAACCTTTGTGTCGTCTGCAAACTTACTAATCAGACCAGTTACATTTTCCTCGAACTTGCCGCGAGGCCCCCAATACTTTTTGGCCAGTGTGAATTTCCTGTGGACGTATCCACAGTTGCCCACCCTGGAGAATCAGGAAACTTGCTGGTGCCCACCCGGGAGAATCAGGAAACTCACTGGTGCCCACCCTGGAGAATCAGGAAACTCACTGGTGCCCACCCCGGAGAATCAGGAAACTCACTGGTGCCCACCCTTCAGAATCAGGAAACTCACTGGTGCCAACCCTGGAGAATCAGGAAACTCGCTGGTGCCCACCCTGGACAATCAGGAAACTTGCTGGTGCCCACCCTGGAGAATCAGGAAACTCACTGGTGCCCACCCTTCAGAATCAGGAAACTCACTGGTGCCAACCCTGGAGAATCAGGAAACTCACTGGTGCCCACCCTGGAGAATCAGGAAACTCACTGGTGCCCACCCTTCAGAATCAGGAAACTCACTGGTGCCCACCCTGGAGAATCAGGAAACTCGCTGGTGCCCACCCTGGAGAATCAGGAAAGTCGCTGGTGCCCACCATGGAGAATCAGGAAACTCGCTGGTGCCCACCCTGGAGAATCAGGAAACTCACTGGTGCCCACCCTGGAGAATCAGGAAACTCACTGGTGCCCACCCTGGAGAATCAGGAAACTCGCTGGTGCCCACCCTGGAGAATGAGGAAACTCACTGGAGCCCACGCTGGAGAATCAGGAAACTCGCTGGTGCCCATCCTGGAGAATCAGGAAACTCGCTGGTGCCCATTCTGGAGAATCAGGAAACTCACTGGTGCCCACCCTGGTGAATCAGGAAACTCACTGGTGCCCACCCTGGAGAATCAGGAAACTCACTGGTGCCCACCCTGGAGAATCAGGAAACTCACTTCTGCCCATCCTGGAGAATCAGGAAACTCGCTGGTGCCCACCCTGGAGAATCAGGAAACTAGCTGGTGCCCACCCTGGAGAATCAGGAAACTCACTGGTGCCCACTCTGGAGAATCAGGAAACTCACTGGTGCCCACCCTGGAGAATCAGGAAACTCACTGGTGCCCACCCTGGAGAATCAGGAAACTCACTGGTGCCCACCCTGGAGAATCAGGAAACTAGCTGGTGCCCACCCTGGAGAATCAGGAAACTCACTGGTGCCCACTCTGGAGAATCAGGAAACTCACTGGTGCCAACCCTGGAGAATCAGAAAACTCACTGGTGCCCACCCTGGAGAATCAGGAAACTCACTGGTGCCCACCCTGGAGAATCAGGAAACTCACTGGTGCCCGCCCTGGAGAATCAGGAAACTCACTGGTGCCCACCCTGGAGAATCAGGAAACTCACTGGTGCCCACCCTGGAGAATCAGGAAACTCACTGGTGCCCATCCTGGAGAATCAGGAAACTCACTGCTGCCCACCCTGGAAAATCAGTAAACTCACTGGTGCCCATCCTGGAGAATCAGGAAACTCGCTGGTGCCCACCCTGGAGAATCAGGAAACTCACTGGTGCCCACCCTGGAGAATCAGGAAACTCACTGCTGCCCATCCTGGAGAATCAGGAAACTCGCTGGTGCCCACCCTGGAGAATCAGGAAACTAGCTGGTGCCCACCCTGGAGAATCAGGAAACTCACTGGTGCCCACTCTGGAGAATCAGAAAACTCACTGGTGCCAACCCTGGAGAATCAGGAAACTCACTGGTGCCTACCCTGGAGAATCAGGAAACTCACTGGTGCCCACCCTGGAGAATCAGGAAACTAGCTGGAGCCCACCCTGGAGAATCAGGAAACTCACTGGTGCCCACTCTGGAGAATCAGGAAACTCACTGGTGCCAACCCTGGAGAATCAGGAAACTCACTGGTGCCCACCCTGGAGAATCAGGAAACTCACTGGTGCCCACCCTGGAGAATCAGGAAACTCACTGGTGCCCATCCTGGAGAATCAGGAAACTCGCTGGTGCCCACCATGGAGAATCAGGAAACTAGCTGGTGCCCACCCTGGAGAATCAGGAAACTCACTGGTGCCCACTCTGGAGAATCAGGAAACTCACTGGTGCCAACCCTGGAGAATCAGGAAACTCACTGGTGCCCACCCTGGAGAATCAGGAAACTCACTGGTGCCCACCCTGGAGAATCAGGAAACTAGCTGGTGCCCACCCTGGAGAATCAGGAAACTCACTGGTGCCAACCCTGGAGAATCAGGAAACTCACTGGTGCCCACCCTGGAGAATCAGGAAACTCACTGGTGCCCACCCTGGAGAATCAGGAAACTCACTGGTGCCCGCCCTGGAGAATCAGGAAACTCACTGGTGCCCACCCTGGAGAATCAGGAAACTCACTGGTGCCCACCCTGGAGAATCAGGAAACTCACTGGTGCCCATCCTGGAGAATCAGGAAACTCACTGCTGCCCACCCTGGAAAATCAGTAAACTCACTGGTGCCCATCCTGGAGAATCAGGAAACTCGCTGGTGCCCACCCTGGAGAATCAGGAAACTCACTGGTGCCCACCCTGGAGAATCAGGAAACTCACTGCTGCCCATCCTGGAGAATCAGGAAACTCGCTGGTGCCCACCCTGGAGAATCAGGAAACTAGCTGGTGCCCACCCTGGAGAATCAGGAAACTCACTGGTGCCCACTCTGGAGAATCAGGAAACTCACTGGTGCCAACCCTGGAGAATCAGGAAACTCACTGGTGCCCACCCTGGAGAATCAGGAAACTCACTGGTGCCCACCCTGGAGAATCAGGAAACTAGCTGGTGCCCACCCTGGAGAATCAGGAAACTCACTGGTGCCCACTCTGGAGAATCAGGAAACTCACTGGTGCCCACCCTGGAGAATCAGGAAACTCACTGGTGCCCACCCTGGAGAATCAGGAAACTCACTGGTGCCCACCCTGGAGAATCAGGAAACTCACTGGTGCCCGCCCTGGAGAATCAGGAAACTCACTGGTGCCCACCCTGGAGAATCAGGAAACTCACTGGTGCCCATCCTGGAGAATCAGGAAACTCACTGCTGCCCACCCTGGAAAATCAGTAAACTCACTGGTGCCCATCCTGGAGAATCAGGAAACTCGCTGGTGCCCACCCTGGAGAATCAGGAAACTCACTGGTGCCCACCCTGGAGAATCAGGAAATTCACTGGTGCCCATTCTGGAGAATCAGGAAACTCATTGCTGCCCACCCTGGAGAATCAGGAAACTCACAGTTGACCACCCTGGAGAATCAGGAAACTCACTGGTGCCCACCCTGGAGAATCAGGAAACTCACTGGTGCCCACCCTGGAGAATCAGGAAACTCACTGCTGCCCATCCTGGAGAATCAGGAAACTCGCTGGTGCCCACCCTGGAGAATCAGGAAACTAGCTGGTGCCCACCCTGGAGAATCAGGAAACTCACTGGTGCCCACTCTGGAGAATCAGGAAACTCACTGGTGCCAACCCTGGAGAATCAGGAAACTCACTGGTGCCCACCCTGGAGAATCAGGAAACTCACTGGTGCCCACCCTGGAGAATCAGGAAACTAGCTGGTGCCCTCCCTGGAGAATCAGGAATCTCACTGGTGCCCACTCTGGAGAATCAGGAAACTCACTGGTGCCAACCCTGGAGAATCAGGAAACTCACTGGTGCCCACCCTGGAGAATCAGGAAACTCACTGGTGCCCACCTTGGAGAATCAGGAAACTCACTGGTGCCCACCCTGGAGAATCAGGAAACTCACTGGTGCCCACCCTGGAGAATCAGGAAACTCACTGGTGCCCACCTTGGAGAAGTAGGAAACTCACTGGTGCCCACCCTGGAGAATCAGGAAACTCACTGGTGCCCACCCTGGAGAATCAGAAAACTCACTGGTGCCCACCCTGGAGAATCAGGAAACTCGGTGCTGCCCACCCTGGAGAATCAGGAAACTCACTGGTGCCCACCCTGGAGAATCAGGAAACTCACTGGTGCCCACCCTGGAGAATCAGAAAACTCACTGGTGCCCACCCTGGAGAATCAGGAAACTCACTGGTGCCCACCCTGGAGAATCAGGAAACTCGCTGGTGCCCACCCTGGAGAATCAGGAAACTCACTGGTGCCCACCCTGGAGAATCAGGAAACTCACTGGTGCCCATCCTGGAGAATCAGGAAACTCGCTGGTACCCATTCTGGAGAGTCAGGAAACTCACTGGTGCCCACCCTGGAGAATCAGGAAACTCACTGGTGCCCACCCTGGAGAATCAGGAAACTCACTGGTGCCCACCCTGGAGAATGAGGAAACTCACTGGAGCCCACGCTGGAGAATCAGGAAACTCGCTGGTGCCCATCCTGGAGAATCAGGAAACTCGCTGGTGCCCATTCTGGAGAATCAGGAAACTCACTGGTGCCCACCCTGGTGAATCAGGAAACTCACTGGTGCCCACCCTGGAGAATCAGGAAACTCACTGGTGCCCACCCTGGAGAATCAGGAAACTCACTGCTGCCCATCCTGGAGAATCAGGAAACGCGCTGGTGCCCACCCTGGAGAATCAGGAAACTAGCTGGTGCCCACCCTGGAGAATCAGGAAACTCACTGGTGCCCACTCTGGAGAATCAGGAAACTCACTGGTGCCAACCCTGGAGAATCAGGAAACTCACTGGTGCCCACCCTGGAGAATCAGGAAACTCACTGGTGCCCACCCTGGAGAATCAGGAAACTAGCTGGTGCCCACCCTGGAGAATCAGGAATCTCACTGGTGCCCACTCTGGAGAATCAGGAAACTCACTGGTGCCAACCCTGGAGAATCAGGAAACTCACTGGTGCCCACCCTGGAGAATCAGGAAACTCACTGGTGCCCACCCTGGAGAATCAGGAAACACACTGGTGCCCGCCCTGGAGAATCAGGAAACTCACTGGTGCCCACCCTGGAGAATCAGGAAACTCACTGGTGCCCACCCTGGAGAATCAGGAAACTCACTGGTGCCCATCCTGGAGAATCAGGAAACTCACTGCTGCCTACCCTGGAGAATCAGTAAACTCACTGGTGCCCATCCTGGAGAATCAGGAAACTCGCTGGTGCCCACCCTGGAGAATCAGGAAACTCACTGGTGCCCACCCTGGAGAATCAGGAAATTCACTGGTGCCCATTCTGGAGAATCAGGAAATTCACTGTTGCCCACCCTGGTGAATCAGGAAACTCACTGGTGCCCACCCTGGGGAATCAGGAAACTCACTGGTGCCCATTCTGGAGAATCAGGAAACTCACTGGTGCCCACCATGCATAATCAGGAAACACGCTGGTCACCACCCTGGAGAATCAGGAAACTCACTGGTGCCCACCCTGGAGAATCAGGAAACTCACTGGTGACCACCCAGGAGAATCAGGAAACTGACTGGTGCATACCCTGGAGAATCAGGAAACTCACTGGTGCCCACCGTGGAGAATCAGGAAACTCACTGGTACCCACCCTGGAGAATCAGGAAACTCACTGGTGCCCACCCTGGAGAATCAGGAAACTCGGTGCTGCCCACCCTGGAGAATCAGGAAACTCACTGGTGCCCACCCTGGAGAATCAGGAAACTCGCTGGTGCCCACCCTGGAGAATCAGGAAACTCACTGGTGCCCACCCTGGAGAATCAGAAAACTCACTGGTGCCCATCCTGGAGAATCAGGAAACTCGCTGGTACCCATTCTGGAGAATCAGGAAATTCACTGTTGCCCACCCTGGTGAATCAGGAAACTCACTGGTGCCCACCCTGGAGAATCAGGAAATTCACTGGTGCCCATTCTGGAGAATCAGGAAATTCACTGTTGCCCACCCTGGTGAATCAGGAAACTCACTGGTGCCCACCCTGGAGAATCAGGAAACTCACTGGTGCCCATTCTGGAGAATCAGGAAACTCACTGGTGCCCACCATGCATAATCAGGAAACACGCTGGTGACCACCCTGGAGAATCAGGAAACTCGCTGGTGCCGACCATGGAGAATCAGGAAACTCACTGGTGCCCACCATGGAGAATCAGGAAACTCACTGGTGACCACCCTGGAGAATCAGGAAACTCACTGGTGCCCACCCTGGAGAATCAGGAAAGTCACTGGTGACCACCGTGGAGAATCAGGACACTCACTGGTACCCACCCTGGAGAATCAGGAAACTCACTGGTGCCCACCCTGGAGAATCAGGAAACTCACTGGTGGCCCCCCTGGAGAATCAGGAAACTCACTGGTGCCCATCCTGGAGAATCAAGAAACTCACTGGTGCCCACCCTGGAGAATCAGGAAACTCACTGGTGCGCACCCTGAAGAATCAGGAAACTCACTGGTGCCCACCCTGGAGAATCAGGAAACTCACTGGTGCCCACCCTGGAGAGTCAGTAAACTCGCTGGTGCCCATCCTGGAGAATCAGGAAACTCCCTGGTGCCCACCCTGGAGAATCAGGAAACTCCCTGGTGCCCACCCTGGAGAATCAGGAAACTCACTGTTGTCCACCCTGGAGAATCAGGAAACTCACTGGTGCCCATTCTGGAGAATCAGGAAACTCACTGGTGCCCACCCTGGAGAATCAGGAAAGTCACTGTTGCCCACCCTGGATAATCAGGAAACTCGCTGGTGCCCATTCTGGAGAATCAGGAAACTCACTGGTGCCCATTCTGGAGAATCAGGAAACTCACTGGTGCCCACCCTGGAGAATCAGGAAACTCACTGGTGCCCACCCTGGAGAATCAGGAAACTCACTGGAGCCCATTTTGGAGAATCAGGAAACTCACAGGTGCCCACCCTGGAGAATCAGGAAACTCACTGGTGCCCACCCTGGAGAATCAGGAAACTCACTGGTGCCCACCCTGGAGAATCAGGAAACTCACTGGTGCCCATTCTGGAGAATCAGGAAACTCACTGGTGCCCACCCTTGAGAATCAGGAAACTCACTGGTGCCCACCCTGGAGAATCAGGAAACTCACTGGTGCCCACCCTGGAGAATCAGGAAACTCACTGGTGCCCACCCTGGAGAATCAGGAAATTCACTGGTGCCCACCCTGGAGAATCAGGATACTCACTGGTGCCCACCCTGGAGAATCAGGAAACTCACTGGTGCCCATCCTGGAGAATCAGGAAACTCACTGGTGCCCACCCTGGAGAATCAGGAAACTCACTGGTGCCCACCCCGGAGAATCAGGAAACTCACTGGTGCCCACCCTGGAGAATCAGGAAACTCACTGGTTCCCACTCTGGGGAATCAGGAAACTCGCTGCTGCCCACCCTGGAGAATCAGGAAACTCACTGGTGCCCACCCTGGAGAATCAAGAAACTCACTGGTGCCCACCCTGGAGAATCAGGAAACTCACTGGTGCCCACCCTGGAGAATCAGTAAACTCACTTGTTCCCACTCTGGGGAATCAGGAAACTCACTGCTGCCCATCCTGGAGAATCAGGAAACTCACTGGTTTCCACTCTGGAGAATCTGGAAACTCACTGGTGCCCACTCTGGAGAATCAGGAAACTCACTGGTGCCCATCCTGGATAATCAGGAAACTCACTGGTGCCCACCCTGGAGAATCAGGAAACTCACTGGTGCCCACCCTGGAGAATCAGGAAACTCACTCGTGCCCATCCTGGAGAATCAGGAAACTCACTCGTGCCCATTCTGGAGAATCAGGAAACTCACTGGTGCCCACCCTGGAGAATCAGGAAACTCACTGGTGCCCATCCCTGAGAATCAGGAAACTCACTGGTGCCCACCCTGGAGAATCAGGAAACTCACTGGTGCCCACCCTGGAGAATCAGGAAACTGGCTGGTGCCCACCCTGGAGAATCAGGAAACTCAGTGGTGCCCACTCTGGAGAATCAGGAAACTCAGTGGTGCCCACCCTGGAGAATCAGGAAACTCACTGGTGCCCACCCTGGAGAATCAGGAAACTCACTGGTGCCCACCCTGGAGAATCAGGAAACTCACTGGTGCCCACCCTGGAGAATCAGGAAACTCACTGGTGCCCATCCTGGAGAATCAGGAAATTCACTGGTGCCCATCCTGGAGAATCAGGAAACTCACTGGTGCCCACCCTGGAGAATCAGGAAACTCACTGGTGTCCACCCTGGAGAATCAGGAAACTCGCTGGTGCCCACCCTGGAGAATCAGGAAACTCAGTGGTGCCCACCCTGGAGAATCAGGAAACTCACTGGTGCCCACCCAGGAGAATCAGGAAACTCACTGGTGCCCACCCTGGAGAATCAGGAAACTCACTGGTGCCCACCCTGGAGAATCAGGAAACTCACTGGTGCCCATCCTGGAGAATCAGGAAACTCACTGGTGCCCACCCTGGAGAATCAGGAAACTCACTGGTGCCCACCCTGGAGAATCAGGAAACTCACTGGTGCCCACACTGGAGAATCAGGAAACTCACTGGTGCCCACCCTGGAGAATCAGGAAACTCACTGGTGCCCACCCTGGAGAATCAGGAAACTCACTGGTGCCCACCTTGGAGAATCAGGAAACTCACTGGTGCCCACCCTGGAGAATCAGGAAACTCACTGGTTCCCACTCTGGGGAATCAGGAAACTCACTGCTGCCCATCCTGGAGAATAAGGAAACTCACTGGTGCCCACCCTGGAGAATCAGCAAACTCACTGTTTCCCACTCTGGACAATCAGGATACTCACTGGTGCCCACCCTGGAGAATCATGAAACTCACTGGTACCCATCCTGGAGAATCAGGAAACACACTGGTGCCCATCCTGGAGAATCAGGAAACTCACTGGTGCCCACCCTGGAGAATCAGGAAACTCAGTGGTGCCCACCCTGGAGAATCAGGAAACTCAGTGGTGCCCACCCCGGAGAATCAGGAAACTCACTGGTGCCCACCCTGGAGAATCAGGAAACTCAGCGGTGCCCACCCTGGAGAATCAGGAAACTCACTGGTGCCCACCCTGGAGAATCAGGAAACTCACTGGTGCCCATCCTGGAGAATCAGGCAATTCACTGGTGCCCATCCTGGAGAATCAGGAAACTCAGTGGTGCCCACTCTGGAGAAGCAGGAAACTCACTGGTGCCCACCCAGGAGAATCAGGAAACTCACTGGTGCCCACCCTGGAGAATCAGGAAACACACTGGTGTGCACCCTGGAGAATCAGGAAACTCACTGGTGCCCACCCTGGAGAATCAGGAAACTCACTGGTGCCCACCCTGGAGAATCAGGAAACTAGCTGGTGCCCACCCTGGAGAATCAGGAAACTCACTGGTGCCCATCCTGGAGAATCAGGAAACTCGCTGCTGCCCACCCTGGAGAACCAGGAAACTCACTGGTGCCCACCCTGGAGAATCAGGAAACTCACTGTTGCCCACCCTGGAGAATCAGGAAACTCGCTGCTGCCCACCCTGGAGAATCAGGAAACTCACTGGTGCCCACCCTGGAGAATCAGGAAACACACTGTTGCCCACCCTGGATAATCAGGAAACTCGCTGGTGCCCATTCTGGAGAATCAGGAAACTCACTGGTGCCCATTCTGGAGAATCAGGAAACTCACTGGTGCCCACCCTGGAGAATCAGGAAACTCACTGGTGCCCACCCTGGAGAATCAGGAAACTCACTGGTGCCCATTTTGGAGAATCAGGAAACTCACTGGTGCCCACCCTGGAGAATCAGGAAACTCACTGGTGCCCACCCTGGAGAATCAGGAAACTCACTGGTGCCCACCCTGGAGAATCAGGAAACTCACTGGTGCCCATTCTGGAGAATCAGGAAACTCACTGGTGCCCACCCTTGAGAATCAGGAAACTCACTGGTGCCCACCCTGGAGAATCAGGAAACTCACTGGTGCCCACCCTGGAGAATCAGGAAACTCACTGGTGCCCACCCTGGAGAATCAGGAAATTCACTGGTGCCCACCCTGCAGAATCAGGATACTCACTGGTGCCCACCCTGGAGAATCAGGAAACTCACTGGTGCCCATCCTGGAGAATCAGGAAACTCACTGGTGCCCACCCTGGAGAATCAGGAAACTCACTGGTGCCCACCCCGGAGAATCAGGAATCTCACTGGTGCCCACCCTGGAGAATCAGGAAACTCACTGGTTCCCACTCTGGGGAATCAGGAAACTCGCTGCTGCCCACCCTGGAGAATCAGGAAACTCACTGGTGCCCACCCTGGAGAATCAAGAAACTCACTGGTGCCCACCCTGGAGAATCAGGAAACTCACTGGTGCCCACCCTGGAGAATCAGTAAACTCACTTGTTCCCACTCTGGGGAATCAGGAAACTCACTGCTGCCCATCCTGGAGAATCAGGAAACTCACTGGTTTCCACTCTGGAGAATCTGGAAACTCACTGGTGCCCACCCTGGAGAATCATGAAACTCACTGGTTCCCACTCTGGAGAATCAGGAAACTCACTGGTGCCCATCCTGGATAATCAGGAAACTCACTGGTGCCCACCCTGGAGAATCAGGAAACTCACTGGTGCCCACCCTGGAGAATCAGGAAACTCACTCGTGCCCATCCTGGAGAATCAGGAAACTCACTCGTGCCCATTCTGGAGAATCAGGAAACTCACTGGTGCCCACCCTGGAGAATCAGGAAACTCACTGGTGCCCATCACTGAGAATCAGGAAACTCACTGGTGCCCACCCTGGAGAATCAGGAAACTCACTGGTGCCCACCCTGGAGAATCAGGAAACTGGCTGGTGCCCACCCTGGAGAATCAGGAAACTCAGTGGTGCCCACTCTGGAGAATCAGGAAACTCAGTGGTGCCCACCCTGGAGAATCAGGAAACTCACTGGTGCCCACCCTGGAGAATCAGGAAACTCACTGGTGCCCACCCTGGAGAATCAGGAAACTCACTGGTGCCCACCCTGGAGAATCAGGAAACTCACTGGTGCCCATCCTGGAGAATCAGGAAATTCACTGGTGCCCATCCTGGAGAATCAGGAAACTCACTGGTGCCCACCCTGGAGAATCAGGAAACTCACTGGTGTCCACCCTGGAGAATCAGGAAACTCGCTGGTGCCCACCCTGGAGAATCAGGAAACTCAGTGGTGCCCACCCTGGAGAATCAGGAAACTCACTGGTGCCCACCCAGGAGAATCAGGAAACTCACTGGTGCCCACCCTGGAGAATCAGGAAACTCACTGGTGCCCACCCTGGAGAATCAGGAAACTCACTGGTGCCCATCCTGGAGAATCAGGAAACTCACTGGTGCCCACCCTGGAGAATCAGGAAACTCACTGGTGCCCACCCTGGAGAATCAGGAAACTCACTGGTGCCCACACTGGAGAATCAGGAAACTCACTGGTGCCCACCCTGGAGAATCAGGAAACTCACTGGTGCCCACCCTGGAGAATCAGGAAACTCACTGGTGCCCACCTTGGAGAATCAGGAAACTCACTGGTGCCCACCCTGGAGAATCAGGAAACTCACTGGTTCCCACTCTGGGGAATCAGGAAACTCACTGCTGCCCATCCTGGAGAATAAGGAAACTCACTGGTGCCCACCCTGGAGAATCAGCAAACTCACTGTTTCCCACTCTGGACAATCAGGATACTCACTGGTGCCCACCCTGGAGAATCATGAAACTCACTGGTACCCATCCTGGAGAATCAGGAAACACACTGGTGCCCATCCTGGAGAATCAGGAAACTCACTGGTGCCCACCCTGGAGAATCAGGAAACTCAGTGGTGCCCACCCTGGAGAATCAGGAAACTCAGTGGTGCCCACCCCGGAGAATCAGGAAACTCACTGGTGCCCACCCTGGAGAATCAGGAAACTCAGTGGTTCCCATCCTGGAGAATCAGGAAACTCACTGGTGCCCACCCTGGAGAATCAGGAAACTCACTGGTGCCCATCCTGGAGAATCAGGCAATTCACTGGTGCCCATCCTGGAGAATCAGGAAACTCAGTGGTGCCCACTCTGGAGAAGCAGGAAACTCACTGGTGCCCACCCAGGAGAATCAGGAAACTCACTGGTGCCCACCCTGGAGAATCAGGAAACACACTGGTGTGCACCCTGGAGAATCAGGAAACTCACTGGTGCCCACCCTGGAGAATCAGGAAACTCACTGGTGCCCACCCTGGAGAATCAGGAAACTAGCTGGTGCCCACCCTGGAGAATCAGGAAACTCACTGGTGCCCATCCTGGAGAATCAGGAAACTCCCTGCTGCCCACCCTGGAGAACCAGGAAACTCACTGGTGCCCACCCTGGAGAATCAGGAAACTCACTGTTGCCCACCCTGGAGAATCAGGAAACTCGCTGCTGCCCACCCTGGAGAAACAGGAAACTCACTGGTGCCCACCCTGGAGAATCAGGAAACACACTGTTGCCCACCCTGGAGAATCAGGAAACTCACTGGTGCCCACCCTGGAGAATCAGGAAACTCCCTGGTGCCCACCCTGGAGAATCAGGAAACTCACTGGTTCCCACTCTGGGGAATCAGGAAACTCACTGCTGCCCATCCTGGAGAATCAGGAAACTCACTGGTGCCCACCCTGGAGAATCAGGAAACTCACTGGTTCCCATCCTGGAGAATCAGGAAATTCACTGGTGCCCATCCTGGAGAATCAGGAAACTCACTCGTTCCAACCCTGGAGAATCAGGAAACTCACTGGTGCCCAACCTGGAGAATCAGGAAACTCACTGGTGCCCACCCTGGAGAATCATGAAACTCGCTGGTGCCCACCCTGGAGAATCAGGAAACTCACTGGTGCCCACCCTGGAGAATCAGGAAACTCACTGGTGCCCACCCTGGAGAATCAGGAAACTCACTGGTGCCCAACCTGGAGAATCAGGAAACTCACTGGTTCCCACTCTGGGGAATCAGGAAACTCGCTGCTGCCCACCCTGGAGAATCAGGAAACTCACTGGTTCCCACTCTGGGGAATCAGGAAACTCGCTGCTGCCCACCCTGGAGAATCAGGAAACTCACTGGTGCCCTCCCTGGAGAATCAGGAAACTCACTGGTGCCCACCCTGGAGAATCAGGAAACTCACTTGTTCCCAGTCTGGGGAATCAGGAAACTCACTGGTGCCCATCCTGGAGAATCAGGAAACTCACTGTTGCCCACCCCGGAGAATCAGGAAACTCACTGGTTCCCACTCTGGAGAATCAGGAAACTCACTGGTGCCCACCCTGGAGAATCAGGAAACTCACTGGTGCCCACCCTGGAGAATCATGAAACTCACTGGTTCCAACCCTGGAGAATCAGGAAACTCACTGGTGCCCATCCTGGAGAATCAGGAAACTAACTGGTGCCCACCCTGGAGAATCAGGAAACTCACTGGTGCCAACCCTGGAGAATCAGGAAACTCCCTGGTGCCCATCCTGGATAATCAGGAAACTCACTCGTGCCCATTCTGGAGAATCAGGAAACTCACTGGTGCCCACCCTGGAGAATCAGGAAACTCACTGGTGCCCATCCCTGAGAATCAGGAAACTCACTGGTGCCCACCCTGGAGAATCAGGAAACTCACTGGTGCCCACCCTGGAGAATCAGGAAACTGGCTGGTGCCCACCCTGGAGAATCAGGAAACTCAGTGGTGCCCACTCTGGAGAATCAGGAAACTCAGTGGTGCCCACCCTGGATAATCAGGAAACTCACTGGTGCCCACCCTGGAGAATCAGGAAACTCACTGGTGCCCACCCTGGAGAATCAGGAAACTCACTGGTGCCCACCCTGGAGAATCAGGAAACTCACTGGTGCCCATCCTGGAGAATCAGGAAATTCACTGGTGCCCATCCTGGAGAATCAGGAAACTCACTGGTGCCCACCCTGGAGAATCAGGAAACTCACTGGTGTCCACCCTGGAGAATCAGGAAACTCGCTGGTGCCCACCCTGGAGAATCAGGAAACTCGCTGGTGCCCACCCTGGAGAATCAGGAAACTCAGTGGTGCCCACCCTGGAGAATCAGGAAACTCACTGGTGCCCACCCAGGAGAATCAGGAAACTCACTGGTGCCCACCCTGGAGAATCAGGAAACTCACTGGTGCCCACCCTGGAGAATCAGGAAACTCACTGGTGCCCATCCTGGAGAATCAGGAAACTCACTGGTGCCCACCCTGGAGAATCAGGAAACTCACTGGTGCCCACCCTGGAGAATCAGGAAACTCACTGGTGCCCACCCTGGAGAATCAGGAAACTCACTGGTGCCCACCCTGGAGAATCAGGAAACTCACTGGTGCCCACCCTGGAGAATCAGGAAACTCACTGGTGCCCACCTTGGAGAATCAGGAAACTCACTGGTGCCCACCCTGGAGAATCAGGAAACTCACTGGTGCCCACCCTGGAGAATCAGCAAACTCACTGTTTCCCACTCTGGACAATCAGGATACTCACTGGTGCCCACCCTGGAGAATCATGAAACTCACTGGTACCCATCCTGGAGAATCAGGAAACACACTGGTGCCCATCCTGGAGAATCAGGAAACTCACTGGTGCCCACCCTGGAGAATCAGCAAACTCAGTGGTGCCCACCCTGGAGAATCAGGAAACTCAGTGGTGCTCACCCCGGAGAATCAGGAAACTCACTGGTGCCCACCCTGGAGAATCAGGAAACTCAGTGGTGCCCACCCCGGAGAATCAGGAAACTCACTGGTGCCCACCCTGGAGAATCAGGAAACTCAGTGGTGCCCACCCTGGAGAATCAGGAAACTCACTGGTGCCCACCCTGGAGAATCAGGAAACTCACTGGTGCCCATCCTGGAGAATCAGGAAATTCACTGGTGCCCATCCTGGAGAATCAGGAAACTCAGTGGTGCCCACTCTGGAGAAGCAGGAAACTCGCTGGTGCCCACCCAGGAGAATCAGGAAACTCACTGGTGCCCACCCTGGAGAATCAGGAAACACACTGGTGTGCACCCTGGAGAATCAGGAAACTCACTGGTGCCCACCCTGGAGAATCAGGAAACTCACTGGTGCCCACCCTGGAGAATCAGGAAACTAGCTGGTGCCCACCCTGGAGAATCAGGAAACTCACTGGTGCCCATCCTGGAGAATCAGGAAACTCGCTGCTGCCCACCCTGGAGAACCAGGAAACTCACTGGTGCCCATCCTGGAAAATCAGGAAACTCACTGTTGCCCACCCTGGAGAATCAGGAAACTCGCTGCTGCCCACCCTGGAGAATCAGGAAACTCACTGGTGCCCACCCTGGAGAATCAGGAAACACACTGTTGCCCACCCTGGAGAATCAGGAAACTCACTGGTGCCCACCCTGGAGAATCAGGAAACTCCCTGGTGCCCACCCTGGAGAATCAGGAAACTCACTGGTTCCCACTCTGGGGAATCAGGAAACTCACTGCTGCCCATCCTGGAGAATCAGGAAACTCACTGGTGCCCACCCTGGAGAATCAGGAAACTCACTGGTTCCCATCCTGGAGAATCAGAAAATTCACTGGTGCCCATCCTGGAGAATCAGGAAACTCACTCGTTCCCACCCTGGAGAATCAGGAAACTCACTGGTGCCCAACCTGGAGAATCAGGAAACTCACTGGTGCCCACCCTGCAGAATCATGAAACTCGCTGGTGCCCACCCTGGAGAATCAGGAAACTCACTGGTGCCCACCCTGGAGAATCAGGAAACTCACTGGTGCCCACCCTGGAGAATCAGGAAACTCACTGGTGCCCACCCTGGAGAATCAGGAAACTCACTGGTTCCCACTCTGGGGAATCAGGAAACTCGCTGCTGCCCACCCTGGAGAATCAGGAAACTCACTGGTTCCCACTCTGGGGAATCAGGAAACTCGCTGCTGCCCACCCTGGAGAATCAGGAAACTCACTGGTGCCCTCCCTGGAGAATCAGGAAACTCACTGGTGCCCACCCTGGAGAATCAGGAAACTCACTTGTTCCCAGTCTGGGGAATCAGGAAACTCACTGGTGCCCATCCTGGAGAATCAGGAAACTCACTGTTGCCCACCCCGGAGAATCAGGAAACTCACTGGTTCCCACTCTGGAGAATCAGGAAACTCACTGGTGCCCACCCTGGAGAATCAGGAAACTCACTGGTGCCCACCCTGGAGAATCATGAAACTCACTGGTTCCAACCCTGGAGAATCAGGAAACTCACTGGTGCCCATCCTGGAGAATCAGGAAACTAACTGGTGCCCACCCTGGAGAATCAGGAAACTCACTGGTGCCAACCCTGGAGAATCAGGAAACTCCCTGGTGCCCATCCTGGATAATCAGGAAACTCACTGGTGCCCACCCTGGAGAATCAGGAAACTCACTGGTGCCCTCCCTGGAGAAGCAGTAAACACACTGGTGCCCACCCTGGAGATTCAGGAAACTCACTGGTGCCCACCCTGGAGAATCAGGAAACTCACTGGTGCCCATCCTGGAGAATCAGGAAACTCGCTGGTGCCCATCCTGGAGAATCAGGAAACTCGCCGGTTCCCACCCTGGAGAATCAGGAAACTCACTGGTTCCCACCCTGGAGAATCAGGAAACTCACTGGTGCCCATCCTGGAGAATCAGGAAACTCACTGGTGCCCATCCTGGATAATCAGGAAACTCACTGGTGCCCATCCTGGAGAATCAGGAAACTCACTGGTGCCCACCCTGGAGAATCAGGAAACTCACTGCTGCCCACCCTGGAGAAGCAGTAAAAACACTGGTGCCCACCCTGGAGAATCAGGAAACACACTGGAGCCCATCCTGAAGAATCAGGAAACTCACTGGTGCCCACCCTGGAGTATCAGGAAACTCACTGGTGCCCACCCTGGAGAATCAGGAAACTCACTGGTGCCCATCCTGGAGAATCAGAAAACTCACTGGTGCCCATCCTGGAGAATCAGGAAACTCACTGGTGCCCATCCTGGAGAATCAGGAAACTCACTCGTTCCCACCCTGGAGAATCAGGAAACTCACTGGTGCCCAACCTGGAGAATCAGGAAACTCACTGGTGCCCACCCTGCAGAATCATGAAACTCGCTGGTGCCCACCCTGGAGAATCAGGAAACTCACTGGTGCCCACCCTGGAGAATCAGGAAACTCACTGGTGCCCACCCTGGAGAATCAGGAAACTCACTGGTGCCCACCCTGGAGAATCAGGAAACTCACTGGTTCCCACTCTGGGGAATCAGGAAACTCGCTGCTGCCCACCCTGGAGAATCAGGAAACTCACTGGTTCCCACTCTGGGGAATCAGGAAACTCGCTGCTGCCCACCCTGGAGAATCAGGAAACTCACTGGTGCCCTCCCTGGAGAATCAGGAAACTCACTGGTGCCCACCCTGGAGAATCAGGAAACTCACTTGTTCCCAGTCTGGGGAATCAGGAAACTCACTGGTGCCCATCCTGGAGAATCAGGAAACTCACTGTTGCCCACCCCGGAGAATCAGGAAACTCACTGGTTCCCACTCTGGAGAATCAGGAAACTCACTGGTGCCCATCCTGGAGAATCAGGAAACTCACTGGTGCCCACCCTGGAGAATCATGAAACTCACTGGTTCCAACCCTGGAGAATCAGGAAACTCACTGGTGCCCATCCTGGAGAATCAGGAAACTAACTGGTGCCCACCCTGGAGAATCAGGAAACTCACTGGTGCCAACCCTGGAGAATCAGGAAACTCCCTGGTGCCCATCCTGGATAATCAGGAAACTCACTGGTGCCCACCCTGGAGAATCAGGAAACTCACTGGTGCCCTCCCTGGAGAAGCAGTAAACACACTGGTGCCCACCCTGGAGATTCAGGAAACTCACTGGTGCCCACCCTGGAGAATCAGGAAACTCACTGGTGCCCATCCTGGAGAATCAGGAAACTCGCTGGTGCCCATCCTGGAGAATCAGGAAACTCGCCGGTTCCCACCCTGGAGAATCAGGAAACTCACTGGTTCCCACCCTGGAGAATCAGGAAACTCACTGGTGCCCATCCTGGAGAATCAGGAAACTCACTGGTGCCCATCCTGGATAATCAGGAAACTCACTGGTGCCCATCCTGGAGAATCAGGAAACTCACTGGTGCCCACCCTGGAGAATCAGGAAACTCACTGCTGCCCACCCTGGAGAAGCAGTAAAAACACTGGTGCCCACCCTGGAGAATCAGGAAACACACTGGAGCCCATCCTGAAGAATCAGGAAACTCACTGGTGCCCACCCTGGAGTATCAGGAAACTCACTGGTGCCCACCCTGGAGAATCAGGAAGCTCACTGGTGCCCATCCTGGAGAATCAGAAAACTCACTGGTGCCCATCCTGGAGAATCAGGAAACTCACTGGTGCCCACCCTGGAGAATCAGGAAACTCGCCGGTTCCCACCCTGGAGAATCAGGAAACTCACTGGTTCCCACCCTGGAGAATCAGGAAACTCACTGGTTCCCACCCTGGAGAATCAGGAAACTCACAGTTGCCCACACTGGAGAATCAGGAAACTCACTGGTGCCCACCCTGGAGAATCAGGAAACTCGCTGTTGCCCACCCTGGAGAATCAGGAAACTCACTGGTGCCCATCCTGGAGAATCAGGAAACTCACTGGTGCCCATCCTGGAGAATCAGGAAACTCACTGGTGCCCATCCTGGAGAATCAAGAAACTCACTGGTGCCCACCCTGGAGAATCAGGAAACTCACTGGTGCCCATCCTGGAGAATCAGGAAACTCACTGATGCCCATCCTGGCGAATCAAGAAACTCACTGGTGCCCACCCTGGAGAATCAGGAAACTCACTGGTGCCCACCCTGGAGAATCAGGAAACTCACTGGTGCCCACCCTGGAGAATCAGCAAACTCACTGTTTCCCACTCTGGACAATCAGGATACTCACTGGTGCCCACCCTGGAGAATCATGAAACTCACTGGTACCCATCCTGGAGAATCAGGAAACACACTGGTGCCCATCCTGGAGAATCAGGAAACTCACTGGTGCCCACCCTGGAGAATCAGCAAACTCAGTGGTGCCCACCCTGGCGAATCAGGAAACTCAGTGGTGCCCACCCCGGAGAATCAGGAAACTCACTGGTGCCCACCCTGGAGAATCAGGAAACTCAGTGGTGCCCACCCTGGAGAATCAGGAAACTCACTGGTGCCCACCCTGGAGAATCAGGAAACTCACTGGTGCCCATCCTGGAGAATCAGGAAATTCACTGGTGCCCATCCTGGAGAATCAGGAAACTCAGTGGTGCCCACTCTGGAGAAGCAGGAAACTCGCTGGTGCCCACCCAGGAGAATCAGGAAACTCACTGGTGCCCACCCTGGAGAATCAGGAAACACACTGGTGTGCACCCTGGAGAATCAGGAAACTTACTGGTGCCCACCCTGGAGAATCAGGAAACTCACTGGTGCCCACCCTGGAGAATCAGGAAACTAGCTGGTGCCCACCCTGGAGAATCAGGAAACTCACTGGTGCCCATCCTGGAGAATCAGGAAACTCGCTGCTGCCCACCCTGGAGAACCAGGAAACTCACTGGTGCCCACCCTGGAAAATCAGGAAACTCACTGTTGCCCACCCTGGAGAATCAGGAAACTCGCTGCTGCCCACCCTGGAGAATCAGGAAACTCACTGGTGCCCACCCTGGAGAATCAGGAAACACACTGTTGCCCACCCTGGAGAATCAGGAAAATCACTGGTGCCCACCCTGGAGAATCAGGAAACTCCCTGGTGCCCACCCTGGAGAATCAGGAAACTCACTGGTTCCCACTCTGGGGAATCAGGAAACTCACTGCTGCCCATCCTGGAGAATCAGGAAACTCACTGGTGCCCACCCTGGAGAATCAGGAAACTCACTGTTTCCCATCCTGGAGAATCAGGAAATTCACTGGTGCCCATCCTGGAGAATCAGGAAACTCACTCGTTCCCACCCTGGAGAATCAGGAAACTCACTGGTGCCCAACCTGGAGAATCAGGAAACTCACTGGTGCCCACCCTGGAGAATCATGAAACTCGCTGGTGCCCACCCTGGAGAATCAGGAAACTCACTGGTGCCCACCCTGGAGAATCAGGAAACTCACTGGTGCCCACCCTGGAGAATCAGGAAACTCACTGGTGCCCACCCTGGAGAATCAGGAAACTCACTGGTTCCCACTCTGGGGAATCAGGAAACTCGCTGCTGCCCACCCTGGAGAATCAGGAAACTCACTGGTTCCCACTCTGGGGAATCAGGAAACTCGCTGCTGCCCACCCTGGAGAATCAGGAAACTCACTGGTGCCCTCCCTGGAGAATCAGGAAACTCACTGGTGCCCACCCTGGAGAATCAGGAAACTCACTTGTTCCCAGTCTGGGGAATCAGGAAACTCACTGGTGCCCATCCTGGAGAATCAGGAAACTCACTGTTGCCCACCCCGGAGAATCAGGAAACTCACTGGTTCCCACTCTGGAGAATCAGGAAACTCACTGGTGCCCACCCTGGAGAATCAGGAAACTCACTGGTGCCCACCCTGGAGAATCATGAAACTCACTGGTTCCAACCCTGGAGAATCAGGAAACTCACTGGTTCCCATCCTGGAGAATCAGGAAACTAACTGGTGCCCACCCTGGAGAATCGGGGAACTCACTGGTGCCAACCCTGGAGAATCAGGAAACTCCCTGGTGCCCATCCTGGATAATCAGGAAACTCACTGGTGCCCACCCTGGAGAATCAGGAAACTCACTGGTGCCCTCCCTGGAGAAGCAGTAAACACACTGATGCCCACCCTGGAGATTCAGGAAACTCACTGGTGCCCACCCTGGAGAATCAGGAAACTCACTGGTGCCCATCCTGGAGAATCAGGAAACTCGCTGGTGCCCATCCTGGAGAATCAGGAAACTCGCCGGTTCCCACCCTGGAGAATCAGGAAACTCACTGGTTCCCACCCTGGAGAATCAGGAAACTCACTGGTGCCCATCCTGGAGAATCAGGAAACTCACTGGTGCCCATCCTGGATAATCAGGAAACTCACTGGTGCCCATCCTGGAGAATCAGGAAACTCACTGGTGCCCACCCTGGAGAATCAGGAAACTCACTGCTGCCCACCCTGGAGAAGCAGTAAAAACACTGGTGCCCACCCTGGAGAATCAGGAAACACACTGGAGCCCATCCTGAAGAATCAGGAAACTCACTGGTGCCCACCCTGGAGTATCAGGAAACTCACTGGTGCCCACCCTGGAGAATCAGGAAACTCACTGGTGCCCATCCTGGAGAATCAGAAAACTCACTGGTGCCCATCCTGGAGAATCAGGAAACTCACTGGTGCCCACCCTGGAGAATCAGGAAACTCGCCGGTTCCCACCCTGGAGAATCAGGAAACTCACTGGTTCCCACCCTGGAGAATCAGGAAACTCACTGGTTCCCACCCTGGAGAATCAGGAAACTCACAGTTGCCCACACTGGAGAATCAGGAAACTCACTGGTGCCCACCCTGGAGAATCAGGAAACTCGCTGTTGCCCACCCTGGAGAATCAGGAAACTCACTGGTGCCCATCCTGGAGAATCAGGAAACTCACTGGTGCCCATCCTGGAGAATCAGGAAACTCACTGGTGCCCATCCTGGAGAATCAAGAAACTCACTGGTGCCCACCCTGGAGAATCAGGAAACTCACTGGTGCCCATCCTGGAGAATCAGGAAACTCACTGTGCCCATCCTGGCGAATCAAGAAACTCACTGGTGCCCACCCTGGAGAATCAGGAAACTCACTGCTGCCCATCCTGGAGAATCAGGAAACTCACTGGTGCCCACCCTGAAGAATCAGGAAACTCGCTGCTGCCCACCCTGGAGAATCAGGAAACTCACTGGTGCCCACCCTGGAGAATCAGGAAACTCACTGGTGCCCACCCTGGAGAATCAGGAAACTCACTGGTGCCCACCCTGGAGAATCAGGAAACTCACTGGTGCTCACACTGGAGAATCAGGAAACTTACTGGTGCCCACCCTGGAGAATCAGGAAGCTCACTGGTGCCCATCCTGGAGAATCAGAAAACTCACTGGTGCCCATCCTGGAGAATCAGGAAACTCACTGGTGCCCACCCTGGAGAATCAGGAAACTCGCCGGTTCCCACCCTGGAGAATCAGGAAACTCACTGGTTCCCACCCTGGAGAATCAGGAAACTCACTGGTTCCCACCCTGGAGAATCAGGAAACTCACAGTTGCCCACACTGGAGAATCAGGAAACTCACTGGTGCCCACCCTGGAGAATCAGGAAACTCGCTGTTGCCCACCCTGGAGAATCAGGAAACTCACTGGTGCCCATCCTGGAGAATCAGGAAACTCACTGGTGCCCATCCTGGAGAATCAGGAAACTCACTGGTGCCCATCCTGGAGAATCAAGAAACTCACTGGTGCCCACCCTGGAGAATCAGGAAACTCACTGGTGCCCATCCTGGAGAATCAGGAAACTCACTGATGCCCATCCTGGCGAATCAAGAAACTCACTGGTGCCCACCCTGGAGAATCAGGAAACTCACTGGTGCCCACCCTGGAGAATCAGGAAACTCACTGGTGCCCACCCTGGAGAATCAGCAAACTCACTGTTTCCCACTCTGGACAATCAGGATACTCACTGGTGCCCACCCTGGAGAATCATGAAACTCACTGGTACCCATCCTGGAGAATCAGGAAACACACTGGTGCCCATCCTGGAGAATCAGGAAACTCACTGGTGCCCACCCTGGAGAATCAGCAAACTCAGTGGTGCCCACCCTGGAGAATCAGGAAACTCAGTGGTGCCCACCCCGGAGAATCAGGAAACTCACTGGTGCCCACCCTGGAGAATCAGGAAACTCAGTGGTGCCCACCCTGGAGAATCAGGAAACTCACTGGTGCCCACCCTGGAGAATCAGGAAACTCACTGGTGCCCATCCTGGAGAATCAGGAAATTCACTGGTGCCCATCCTGGAGAATCAGGAAACTCAGTGGTGCCCACTCTGGAGAAGCAGGAAACTCGCTGGTGCCCACCCAGGAGAATCAGGAAACTCACTGGTGCCCACCCTGGAGAATCAGGAAACACACTGGTGTGCACCCTGGAGAATCAGGAAACTTACTGGTGCCCACCCTGGAGAATCAGGAAACTCACTGGTGCCCACCCTGGAGAATCAGGAAACTAGCTGGTGCCCACCCTGGAGAATCAGGAAACTCACTGGTGCCCATCCTGGAGAATCAGGAAACTCGCTGCTGCCCACCCTGGAGAACCAGGAAACTCACTGGTGCCCACCCTGGAAAATCAGGAAACTCACTGTTGCCCACCCTGGAGAATCAGGAAACTCGCTGCTGCCCACCCTGGAGAATCAGGAAACTCACTGGTGCCCACCCTGGAGAATCAGGAAACACACTGTTGCCCACCCTGGAGAATCAGGAAACTCACTGGTGCCCACCCTGGAGAATCAGGAAACTCCCTGGTGCCCACCCTGGAGAATCAGGAAACTCACTGGTTCCCACTCTGGGGAATCAGGAAACTCACTGCTGCCCATCCTGGAGAATCAGGAAACTCACTGGTGCCCACCCTGGAGAATCAGGAAACTCACTGTTTCCCATCCTGGAGAATCAGGAAATTCACTGGTGCCCATCCTGGAGAATCAGGAAACTCACTCGTTCCCACCCTGGAGAATCAGGAAACTCACTGGTGCCCAACCTGGAGAATCAGGAAACTCACTGGTGCCCACCCTGGAGAATCATGAAACTCGCTGGTGCCCACCCTGGAGAATCAGGAAACTCACTGGTGCCCACCCTGGAGAATCAGGAAACTCACTGGTGCCCACCCTGGAGAATCAGGAAACTCACTGGTGCCCACCCTGGAGAATCAGGAAACTCACTGGTTCCCACTCTGGGGAATCAGGAAACTCGCTGCTGCCCACCCTGGAGAATCAGGAAACTCACTGGTTCCCACTCTGGGGAATCAGGAAACTCGCTGCTGCCCACCCTGGAGAATCAGGAAACTCACTGGTGCCCTCCCTGGAGAATCAGGAAACTCACTGGTGCCCACCCTGGAGAATCAGGAAACTCACTTGTTCCCAGTCTGGGGAATCAGGAAACTCACTGGTGCCCATCCTGGAGAATCAGGAAACTCACTGTTGCCCACCCCGGAGAATCAGGAAACTCACTGGTTCCCACTCTGGAGAATCAGGAAACTCACTGGTGCCCACCCTGGAGAATCAGGAAACTCACTGGTGCCCACCCTGGAGAATCATGAAACTCACTGGTTCCAACCCTGGAGAATCAGGAAACTCACTGGTTCCCATCCTGGAGAATCAGGAAACTAACTGGTGCCCACCCTGGAGAATCGGGGAACTCACTGGTGCCAACCCTGGAGAATCAGGAAACTCCCTGGTGCCCATCCTGGATAATCAGGAAACTCACTGGTGCCCACCCTGGAGAATCAGGAAACTCACTGGTGCCCTCCCTGGAGAAGCAGTAAACACACTGATGCCCACCCTGGAGATTCAGGAAACTCACTGGTGCCCACCCTGGAGAATCAGGAAACTCACTGGTGCCCATCCTGGAGAATCAGGAAACTCGCTGGTGCCCATCCTGGAGAATCAGGAAACTCGCCGGTTCCCACCCTGGAGAATCAGGAAACTCACTGGTTCCCACCCTGGAGAATCAGGAAACTCACTGGTGCCCATCCTGGAGAATCAGGAAACTCACTGGTGCCCATCCTGGATAATCAGGAAACTCACTGGTGCCCATCCTGGAGAATCAGGAAACTCACTGGTGCCCACCCTGGAGAATCAGGAAACTCACTGCTGCCCACCCTGGAGAAGCAGTAAAAACACTGGTGCCCACCCTGGAGAATCAGGAAACACACTGGAGCCCATCCTGAAGAATCAGGAAACTCACTGGTGCCCACCCTGGAGTATCAGGAAACTCACTGGTGCCCACCCTGGAGAATCAGGAAACTCACTGGTGCCCATCCTGGAGAATCAGAAAACTCACTGGTGCCCATCCTGGAGAATCAGGAAACTCACTGGTGCCCACCCTGGAGAATCAGGAAACTCGCCGGTTCCCACCCTGGAGAATCAGGAAACTCACTGGTTCCCACCCTGGAGAATCAGGAAACTCACTGGTTCCCACCCTGGAGAATCAGGAAACTCACAGTTGCCCACACTGGAGAATCAGGAAACTCACTGGTGCCCACCCTGGAGAATCAGGAAACTCGCTGTTGCCCACCCTGGAGAATCAGGAAACTCACTGGTGCCCATCCTGGAGAATCAGGAAACTCACTGGTGCCCATCCTGGAGAATCAGGAAACTCACTGGTGCCCATCCTGGAGAATCAAGAAACTCACTGGTGCCCACCCTGGAGAATCAGGAAACTCACTGGTGCCCATCCTGGAGAATCAGGAAACTCACTGTGCCCATCCTGGCGAATCAAGAAACTCACTGGTGCCCACCCTGGAGAATCAGGAAACTCACTGCTGCCCATCCTGGAGAATCAGGAAACTCACTGGTGCCCACCCTGAAGAATCAGGAAACTCGCTGCTGCCCACCCTGGAGAATCAGGAAACTCACTGGTGCCCACCCTGGAGAATCAGGAAACTCACTGGTGCCCACCCTGGAGAATCAGGAAACTCACTGGTGCCCACCCTGGAGAATCAGGAAACTCACTGGTGCTCACACTGGAGAATCAGGAAACTTACTGGTGCCCACCCTGGAGAATCAGGAAACTCGCTGGTGCCCACCCTGGAGAATCAGGAAACTCACTGGTTCCCACTCTGGGGAATCAGGAAACTCACTGCTGCCCATCCTGAAAAACCAGGAAACTCACTGGTGCCCACCCTGGAGAATCAGGAAACTCACTGGTGCCCACCCTGGAGAATCAGGAAACTCACTGGTGCCCACCCTGGAGAATCAGGAAACTCACTGCTGCCCACCCTGGAGAATCAGGAAAGTCACTGGTGCCCACCCTGGAGAATCAGGAAACTCACTGGTTCCCACTCTGGGGAATCAGGAAACTCGCTGCTGCCCACCCTGGAGAATCAGGAAACTCACTGGTGCCCACCCTGGAGAATCAGGAAACTCACTGGTGCCCACCCTGGAGAATCAGGAAACTCACTGGTGCCCACCCTGGAGAATCAGGAAACTCACTGGTTCCCACTCTGGGGAATCAGGAAACTCACTGGTGCCCATTCTGGAGAATCAGGAAACTCATTGGTGCCCACCCTGGAGAATCAGGAAACTCACTGGTGCCCACCCTGGAGAATCAGGAAACTCACTGGTGCCCATTCTGTAGAATCAGGAAACTCACTGGTGCCCATCCTGGAGAATCAGGAAACTCACTGGTGCCCATCCTGGAGAATCAGGAAACTCGCTGGTGCCCATTCTGGAGAATAAGGAAACTCACTGGTGCCCATTCTGGAGAATCAGGAAACTCACTGGTGCCCATTCTGGAGAATCAGGAAAGTCACTGGTGCCCATCCTGGAGAATCAGGAAACTCACTGGTGCCCATCCTGGAGAATCAGGAAACTCGCTGGTGCCCATTCTGGAGAATCAGGAAACTCGCTGGTGCCCATTCTGGAGAATCAGGAAACTCACTGGTGCCCACCCTGGAGAATCAGGAAACTGACTGGTGCCCATCCTGGAGAATCAGGAAACTCACTGGTGCCCACCCTGGAGTATCAGGAAACTCACTGGTGCCCATCCTGGAGAATCAGGATACTCACTGGTGCCCACCCTGGAGAATCAGGAAACTCACTGGTGCCCACCCTGGAGAATCAGGAAACTCACTGGTGCCCACCCTGGAGAATCAGGAAACTCACTGGTGCCGTCCCAGGAGAATCAGGAAACTCGCTGGTGCCCATTCTGGAGAATCAGGAAACTCACTGGTGCCCATCCTGGAGAATCAGGAAACTCGCTGGTGCCCATTCTGGAGAATCAGGAAACTCACTGGTGCCCACCCTGGAGAATCAGGAAACTCACTGGTGCCCACCCTGGAGAATCAGGAAGCTCACAGTTGCCCACCCTGTTGAATTAGGAAACTCACTGGTGCCCATCCTGGAGAATCAGGAAATCACTGGTGCCCACCCTGGATAATTAGGAAACTCGCTGCTGCCCACCCTGGAGATTCAGGAAACTCGCTGGTGCCCATCCTGGAGAATCAGGAAACTCACTGGTGTCCACCCTGGAGAATCAGGAAGCTCACAGTTGCCCACCCTGTTGAATTAGGAAACTCACTGGTGCCCACCCTGGAGAATCAGGAAACTCGCTGCTGCCCACCCTGGAGAATCAGGAAACTCGCTGGTGCCCATCCTGGAGAATCAGGAAACTCACTGGTGCCCATTTTGGAGAATCAGGAAACTCGCTGGTGCCCATCCTGGAGAATCAGGAAACTCACTGGTGCCCACCCTGGAGAATCAGGAAACTCGCTGCTGCCCACCCTGGAGAATCAGGAAACTCGCTGGTGCCCATCCTGGAGAATCAGGAAACTCGCTGGTGCCCACCCTGGAGAATCAGGAAACTCGCTGGTGCCCATCATGGAGAATCAGGAAACTCACTGGTGCCCACCCTGGAGAATCAGGATACTCGCTGGTGCCCACCCTGGAGAATCAGGAAACTCGCTGGTGCCCACCCTGGAGAATCAGGAAACTCGCTGGTGCCCACCCTGGAGAATCAGGAAACTCACTGGTTCCCACTCTGGAGAATCAGGAAACTCACTGGTGCCCACCCTGGAGAATCAGGAAACTCACTGGTTCCCACTCTGGAGAATCAGGAAACTCACTGGTGCCCACCCTGGAGAATCAGGAAACACACTGTTGCCCATTCTGGAGAATCAGGAAACTCGCTGCTGCCCACCCTGGAGAATCAGGAAACTCACTGTTGCCCACCCTGGAGAATCAGGAAACTCACTGGAGCCCACCCTGGAGAATCAGGAAATTGGCTGGTGCCCACCCTGGAGAATCAGGAAACTCAGTGGTGCCCACCCTGGAGAATCAGGAAACTCAGTGGTGCCCACCCTGGAGAATCAGGAAACTCACTGGTGCCCACCCTGGAGAAGCACACGATGGTCCAGAACACACTAATCCAGAACACGCTGGTCCAGAACATGCTGGTCGAGAACACACTGGTCTAGAATACACTGGTCTAGAATACACTGGTCCAGAGACGCTGGTCCAGCACACGATGGTCCAGAACACACTGATCCAGAACACGCTGGTCCAGAACACGCTGGTCGAGAAAATGCTGATCCAGAACACACTGGTCCAGAACACACTGATCCAGAACACACTTGTTCAGCACACGATGGTCCAGTACACACTGATCCAGAACACGCTGGTCCAGAACACACTTGTGCATAACACGTTGATCCAGAACACACTTGTCCAGAACACACTGATCCAGAACACACTTGTCCAGCACACGATGGTCCAGAACACACTTGCGCAGAACACGCTGATCCAGATCACACTTGTGCAGAACACGCTGATCCAGAACACACTTGTCCAGAATACACTGATCCAGAACACACTTGTCCAGCACACAATGGTCCAGCATACACTGATCCAGAAAACGCTGGTCCAGTACACGCTGGTCCAGAACACGCTGGTCCAGAACATGCTGGTCCAACACACGTGGTCCAGAACACTCTGATCCAGAATACGCTGGTCCAGAACAAGCTGGTCCAGAACAAGCTGGTCCAGAACACGCTGGTCCAGCACACGCTGGACCAGAACACACTGGTCAAGAACACGCTGGTCCAGAACACACTGATCCAGAACACGCTTGTCCAGAACACGCTGGTCCAGAACACGCTGGTCCAGAACACACTGATCCAGAACACGCTGGTCCAGAACATGCTGGTCTAGAACACAGTGGTCCACCAGGGTGCCAGGTTGTCAGGGTGCCAAGTTGTCAGGGTGCCAGTGTCTCAGGGTGCCAGGGTGTCAGGGTGTCAGGGTGCCAGGGTGTCAGGGTGCCAGGGTGCCAGGGTGTCAGGTTGTCAGGGTGTCAGGGTGCCAGGTTGACAGGGTGTCAGGGTGTCAGGGTGCCAGGTTGTCAGGTTGTCAGGGTGCCTGGTTGTCAGGGTGCCCAGGGTGTCAGGGTGCCAGGGTGTCAGGGTGCCAGGTTGTCAGGGAGTCAGGGTGTCAGGGTGTCAGGGTACCAGGTTGTCAGGGTGCCAGGGTGTCAGGGTGCCAGGGTGTAAGGGTGCCAGGTTGTCAGGGTGCCAGGGTGTCAGGGTACCAGGTTGTCAGGGCGCCAGGGTGTCAGGGTGCCAGGGTGTCAGGGTGCCAGGGTGACAGGGTGTCAGGTTGTCAGGGTGTCAGGGTGCCAGGGTGTCAGGTTGTCAGGGTGTCAGGGTGCCAGGGTGTCAGGGAATCAGGGTGTCAGGGTGCCAGGGTGCCAGGGTGTCAGGTTGTCAGGGTGTCAGGGTGTCAGGGTGCCAGGTTGTCAGGTTGTCAGGGTGCCAGGTTGTCAGGGTGCCCAGGGTGTCAGGGTGCCAGGGTGTCAGGGTGCCCAGGGTGTCAGGGTGCCAGGGTGTCAGGGTGCCAGGTTGTCAGGGAGTCAGGGTGTCAGGGTGTCAGGGTACCAGGTTGTCAGGGTGCCAGGGTGTCAGGGTGCCAGGGTGTCAGGGTGCCAGGTTGTCAGGGTGCCAGGGTGTCAGGGTAACAGGTTGTCAGGGCGCCAGGGTGTCAGGGTGCCAGGGTGTCAGGGTGCCAGGGTGCCAGGGTGTCAGGTTGTCAGGGTGTCAGGGTGCCAGGGTGTCAGGGAATCAGGGTGTCAGGGTACCAGGGTGTCAGGGTGTCAGGGCGTCAGGGTGTCAGGGTGCCAGGTTGTCAAGGTGTCAGGTTGTCAGGGTGCCAGGGTGTCAGGTTGTCAGGGTGTCAGTTTGTCAGGGTGCCAGGGTGTCAGGTTGTCAGGGTGTCAGGGTGCCAGGGTGTCAGGGTGCCAGGTTGTCAGGGTGCCAGGGTGTCAGGGTGCCAGGTTGTCAGGGTGTCAGGGTGTCAGGGTGTCAGGGTGCCAGGTTGTCAGGGTGTCAGGGTGCCAGGTTGTCAGGTTGTCAGGGTGTCAGGTTGTCAGGGTGTCAGGGTGCCAGGGTGTCAGTGTGACAGGGTGTCAGTGTGTCAGGGTGTCAGGGTGCCAGGTTGTCAGGTGTCAGGGTGTCAGGGTGTCAGGGTGTCAGGTTGTCAGGGTGCCAGGGTGTCAGGTTGTCAGGTTGTCAGGTTGTCAGTGTGTCAGGGTGTCAGGGTGCCAGGGTGTCAGGGTGTCAGGTTGTCAGGGTGCCAGGGTGTCAGGGTGTCAGGGTGTCAGGGTGTCAGGGTGCCAGGGTGTCAGGGTGTCAGGTTGTCAGGGTGCCAGGGTGTCAAGTTGTCAGGTTGTCAGTGTGTCAGGGTGTCAGGGTGTCAGGGTGCCAGGGTGCCAGGTTGTCAGGGTGTCAGGTTGTCAGGTTGTCAGGTTGTCAGTGTGCCAGGGTGCCAGGTTGTCAGGTTGTCAGGGTGTCAGGGTGCCAGGTTGTCAGGGTGCCAGGTTGTCAGGGTGTCAGGGTGTCAGGTTGTCAGGATGTCAGGGTGTCAGGATGTCAGGTTGTCAGGGTGTCAGGGTGCCAGGTTGTCAGGGTGTCAGGATGTCAGGGTGTCAGGGTGTCAGGTTGTCAGGATGTCAGGGTGCCAGGTTGTCAGGGTGTCAGGGTGCCAGGTTGTCAGGGTGTCAGGGTGTCAGTGTGCCAGGTTGTCAGGTTGTCAGGGTGTCAGGGTGTCAGGTTGTCAGGTTGTCAGGGTGTCAGGGTGTCAGGGTGTCAGTGTGTCAGGGTGTCAGGGTGCCAGGGTGCCAAGTTGTCAGGGTGCCAGGTTGTCAGGTTGTCAGGGTGTCACGGTGCCAGGGTGTCAGGGTGTCAGGGTGCCAGGTTGTCAGGTTGTCAGGGTGTCAGGTTGTCAGGGTGTCAGGTTGTCAGGGTGACAGGGTGCCAGGGTGTCAGGGTGCCAGGTTGTCAGGGTGCCAGGGTGCCAGGTTGTCAGGGTGCCAGGTTGTCAGGGTGCCAGGTTGTCAGGGTGTCAGGGTGTCAGTGTGCCAGGTTGTCAGGTTGTCAGGGTGTCAGGGTGCCAGGTTGTCAGGTTGTTATGTTGTCAGGGTGTCAGGGTGTCAGGGTGCCAGGGTGCCAGGTTGTCAGAGTGTCAGGGTGTCAGTTTATCAGGGTGCCAGGTTGTCAGGGTGCCAGGTTAAGGGTGCCAGGGTGTCAGGGTGTCAGGGTGTCAGGTTGCCTGGTTGTCAGGGTGCCAGGTTGTCAGGTTGTCAGGTTGTCAGGGTACCAGGGTGCCAGGGTGCCAGGTTGTCAGGTTGTCAGGGTGCCAGAGTGCCAGATTGTCAGGGTGACAGGGTGTCAGAGTGTCAGGGTGCCAGGTTGTCAGGGTGTCAGGGTGTCAGGGTGTCAGGTTGTCAGGGTGCCAGGGTGCCAGGTTGTCAGTTTGTCAGGGTGTCAGGTTGTCAGGGTGCCAGGTTGTCAGGTTGTCAGGTTGTCAGGGTGCCAGGGTGTCAGGGTGCCAGGTTGTCAGGGTGCCAGGTTGTCAGGGTGTCAGGTTGTCAGGTTGTCAGGGTGCCAGGGTGTCAGGTTGTCAGGTTGCCTGGTTGTCAGGGTGCCAGGTTGTCAGGTTGTCAGGGTGCCAGAGTGCCAGGTTGTCAGGGTGTCAGGGTGTCAGGGTGCCAGGTTGTCAGTGTGCCAGGGTTTCAGGTTGTCAGGGTACCAGGGTGCCAGGGTGCCAGTTTGACAGTTTGTCAGGGTGTCAGAGTGTCAGGGTGCCAGGGTGTCAGGGTGCCAGGTTGGGGCATGGGAACCTGGATTGTAGTTTTAGGGTAAGGGAGAATGAGAGTATAGAGGTCAGGAGCTCAGATTTGACGTCGGAGGAGGGGGCCAGTGTTCAGGTAGGTGGTTTGAAGTGTGTCTACTTCAATGCCAGGAGTATACGAAATAAGGTAGGGGAACTGGCAGCATGGGTTGGTACCTGGGACTTCGATGTTGTGGCCATTTCGGAGACGTGGATAGAGCAGGGACAGGAATGGATGTTGCAGGTTCCGGGGTTTAGGTGTTTTAGTAAGCTCAGGGAAGGAGGCAAAAGAGGGGGAGGTGTGGCGCTGCTAGTCAAGAGCAGTATTACGGTGGCGGAGAGGATGCTAGATGGGGACTCATCTTCCGAGGTAGTATGGGCTGAGGTTAGAAACAGGAAAGGAGAGGTCACCCTGTTGGGAGTTTTCTATAGGCCTCCAAATAGTTCTAGGGATGTAGAGGAAAGGATGGCGAAGATGATCCTGGATATGAGCGAAAGTAACAGGGTAGTTATTATGGGAGACTTTAACTTTCCAAATATTGACTGGAAAAGATATAGTTCGAGTACATTAGATGGGTCGTTTTTTGTTCAGTGTGTGCAGGAGGGTTTCCTGACACAGTTTGTTGACAGGCCAACAAGAGGTGAGGCCACATTGGATTTGGTTTTGGGTAATGAACCAGGCCAGGTGTTGGATTTGGAGGTAGGTGAGCACTTTGGGGACAGTGACCACAATTCGGTGACGTTTACGTTAAGGATGGAAAGGGATAAGTATACACCGCAGGGCAAGAGTTATAGCTGGGGGAAGGGAAATTATGATGCCATTAGACGTGACTTGGGGGGGATAAGGTGGAGAAGTAGGCTGCAAGTTTTGGACACACTGGATAAGTGGAGCTTGTTCAAGGATCAGCTATTGCGTGTTCTTGATAAGTATGTACCGGTCAGGCAGGGAGGAAGGTGCCGAGCGAGGGAACCGTGGTTTACCAAAGAAGTGGAATCTCTTGTTAAGAGGAAGAAGGAGGCCTATGTGAAGATGAGGTGTGAAGTTTCAGTTGGGGCGATGGATAGTTACAAGGTAGCGAGGAAGGATCTAAAGAGAGAGCTAAGACGAGCAAGGAGGGGACATGAGAAGTATTTGGCAGGAAGGATCAAGGAAAACCCAAAAGCTTTCTATAGGTATGTCAGGAATAAGCGAATGACTAGGGACAGAGTAGGACCAGTCAAGGACAGGGATGGGAAGTTGTGTGTAGAGTCTGAAGAGATAGGCGAGATACTAAATGAATATTTTTCGTCAGTATTCACTCAGGAAAAAGATAATGTTGTGGAGGAGAATGCTGAGCTCCAGGTAAATAGATTAGATGGCATTGAGGTAAGTAGGGAAGAGGTGTTGGCAATTCTGGACAGGCTGAAAATAGATAAGTCCCCGGGGCCTGATGGGATTTATCCTAGGATTCTCTGGGAGGCCAGGGAAGAGATTGCTGGACCATTGGCTTTGATTTTTATGTCATCATTGGATACAGGAATAGTGCCAGAGGACTGGAGGATAGCAAATGTGGTCCCTTTGTTCAAAAAGGGGAGCAGAGACAACCCCGGCAACTATAGACCGGTGAGCCTCACGTCTGTAGTGGGTAAAGTCTTGGAGGGCATTATAAGAGACAAGATTTATAATCATCTAGATAGGAATAATATGATCAGGGATAGTCAGCATGGCTTTGTGAAGGGTAGGTCATGCCTCACAAACCTTATCGAGTTCTTTGAGAAGGTGACTGAACAGGTAGACCAGGGTAGAGCAGTTGATGTGGTGTATATGGATTTCAGCAAAGCGTTTGATAAGGTTCCCCACGGTAGGCTATTGCAGAAAATACGGAGGCTGGGGATTGAGGGTGATTTAGAGATGTGGATCAGAAATTGGCTAGCTGAAAGAAGACAGAGGGTGGTGGTTGATGGGAAATGTTCAGAATGGAGTTCTGTCACAAGTGGAGTACCACAAGGATCTGTTCTGGGGCCGTTGCTGTTTGTCATTTTTATCAATGACCTAGAGGAAGGCGCAGAAGGGTGGGTGAGTAAATTTGCAGACGATACTAAAGTCGGTGGTGTTGTCGATAGTGAGGAAGGAAGTAGCAGGTTACAGAGGGATATAGATAAGCTGCAGTGCTGGGCTGAGAGGTGGCAAATGGAGTTTAATGTAGAGAAGTGTGAGGTGATTCACTTTGGAAGGAAAAACAGGAATGTGGAATATGTGGCTAATGGAAAAGTTCTTGAAAGTGTGGATGAGCAGAGGGATCTAGGTGTCCATGTACATAGATCCCTGAAAGTTGCCACCCAGGTTGATAGGGTGGTGAAGAAGGCCTATGGAGTGTTGGCCTTTATTGGTAGAGGGATTGAGTTCCGGAGTCAGGAGGTCATGTTGCAGCTGTACAGAACTCTGGTACGGCCGCATTTGGAGTATTGCGTACAGTTCTGGTCACCGCATTATAGGAAGGACGTGGAGGCTTTGGAACGGGTGCAGAGGAGATTTACCAGGATGTTGCCTGGTATGGAGGGAAAATCTTATGAGGAAAGGCTGATGGACTTGAGGTTGTTTTCGTTAGAGAGAAGAAGGTTAAGAGGAGACTTAATAGAGGCATACAAAATATTCAGAGGGTTAGATAGGGTGGACAGTGAGAGCCTTCTCCCGCGGATGGAAATGGCTAGCACGAGGGGACATAGCCTTAAACTGAGGGGTAATAGATATAGGACAGAGGTCAGGGGTAGGTTCTTTACGCAAAGAGTAGTGAGGCCGTGGAATGCCCTACCTGCTACAGTAGTGAACTCGCCAACATTAAGGGCATTTAAAAGTTTATTGGATAAACATATGGATGATAATGGTATAGTGTAGGTTAGATGGCTTTTGTTTCGGTGCAACATCGTGGGCCGAAGGGCCTGTACTGCGCTGTATTGTTCTATGTTCTATGTTCTATGTTGTCAGGTTGTCAGGGTACCAGGGTGCCAGGGTGCCAGGTTGTCAGGTTGTCAGGGTGCCAGAGTGCCAGATTGTCAGGGTGACAGGGTGTCAGGGTGTCAGGGTGCCAGGTTGTCAGAGTGTCAGGGTGCCAGTGTGTCAGGGTGCCAGGTTGTCAGGTTGTCAGGGTACCAGGGTGCCAGGGTGCCAGGTTGTCAGAGTGTCAGGGTGCCAGGGTGTCAGGGTGCCAGGTTGTCAGGTTGTCAGGGTACCAGGGTGCCAGGGTGTCAGGGTGCCAGGTTGTCTGGGTGTCAGGGTGCCTGGTTGTCAGGGTGCCAGGTTGTCAGGTTGTCAGGTTGTCAGGGTACCAGGGTGCCAGGGTGCCAGGTTGTCAGGTTGTCAGGGTGCCAGAGTGCCAGATTGTCAGGGTGACAGGGTGTCAGAGTGTCAGGGTGCCAGGTTGTCAGGGTGTCAGGGTGTCAGGGTGTCAGGTTGTCAGGGTGCCAGGGTGCCAGGTTGTCAGTTTGTCAGGGTGTCAGGTTGTCAGGGTGCCAGGTTGTCAGGTTGTCAGGTTGTCAGGGTGCCAGGGTGTCAGGGTGCCAGGTTGTCAGGGTGCCAGGTTGTCAGGGTGTCAGGTTGTCAGGTTGTCAGGGTGCCAGGGTGTCAGGTTGTCAGGTTGCCTGGTTGTCAGGGTGCCAGGTTGTCAGGTTGTCAGGGTGCCAGAGTGCCAGGTTGTCAGGGTGTCAGGGTGTCAGGGTGCCAGGTTGTCAGTGTGCCAGGGTTTCAGGTTGTCAGGGTACCAGGGTGCCAGGGTGCCAGTTTGACAGTTTGTCAGGGTGTCAGAGTGTCAGGGTGCCAGGGTGTCAGGGTGCCAGGTTGGGGCATGGGAACCTGGATTGTAGTTTTAGGGTAAGGGAGAATGAGAGTATAGAGGTCAGGAGCTCAGATTTGACGTCGGAGGAGGGGGCCAGTGTTCAGGTAGGTGGTTTGAAGTGTGTCTACTTCAATGCCAGGAGTATACGAAATAAGGTAGGGGAACTGGCAGCATGGGTTGGTACCTGGGACTTCGATGTTGTGGCCATTTCGGAGACGTGGATAGAGCAGGGACAGGAATGGATGTTGCAGGTTCCGGGGTTTAGGTGTTTTAGTAAGCTCAGGGAAGGAGGCAAAAGAGGGGGAGGTGTGGCGCTGCTAGTCAAGAGCAGTATTACGGTGGCGGAGAGGATGCTAGATGGGGACTCATCTTCCGAGGTAGTATGGGCTGAGGTTAGAAACAGGAAAGGAGAGGTCACCCTGTTGGGAGTTTTCTATAGGCCTCCAAATAGTTCTAGGGATGTAGAGGAAAGGATGGCGAAGATGATCCTGGATATGAGCGAAAGTAACAGGGTAGTTATTATGGGAGACTTTAACTTTCCAAATATTGACTGGAAAAGATATAGTTCGAGTACATTAGATGGGTCGTTTTTTGTTCAGTGTGTGCAGGAGGGTTTCCTGACACAGTTTGTTGACAGGCCAACAAGAGGTGAGGCCACATTGGATTTGGTTTTGGGTAATGAACCAGGCCAGGTGTTGGATTTGGAGGTAGGTGAGCACTTTGGGGACAGTGACCACAATTCGGTGACGTTTACGTTAAGGATGGAAAGGGATAAGTATACACCGCAGGGCAAGAGTTATAGCTGGGGGAAGGGAAATTATGATGCCATTAGACGTGACTTGGGGGGGATAAGGTGGAGAAGTAGGCTGCAAGTTTTGGACACACTGGATAAGTGGAGCTTGTTCAAGGATCAGCTATTGCGTGTTCTTGATAAGTATGTACCGGTCAGGCAGGGAGGAAGGTGCCGAGCGAGGGAACCGTGGTTTACCAAAGAAGTGGAATCTCTTGTTAAGAGGAAGAAGGAGGCCTATGTGAAGATGAGGTGTGAAGTTTCAGTTGGGGCGATGGATAGTTACAAGGTAGCGAGGAAGGATCTAAAGAGAGAGCTAAGACGAGCAAGGAGGGGACATGAGAAGTATTTGGCAGGAAGGATCAAGGAAAACCCAAAAGCTTTCTATAGGTATGTCAGGAATAAGCGAATGACTAGGGACAGAGTAGGACCAGTCAAGGACAGGGATGGGAAGTTGTGTGTAGAGTCTGAAGAGATAGGCGAGATACTAAATGAATATTTTTCGTCAGTATTCACTCAGGAAAAAGATAATGTTGTGGAGGAGAATGCTGAGCTCCAGGTAAATAGATTAGATGGCATTGAGGTAAGTAGGGAAGAGGTGTTGGCAATTCTGGACAGGCTGAAAATAGATAAGTCCCCGGGGCCTGATGGGATTTATCCTAGGATTCTCTGGGAGGCCAGGGAAGAGATTGCTGGACCATTGGCTTTGATTTTTATGTCATCATTGGATACAGGAATAGTGCCAGAGGACTGGAGGATAGCAAATGTGGTCCCTTTGTTCAAAAAGGGGAGCAGAGACAACCCCGGCAACTATAGACCGGTGAGCCTCACGTCTGTAGTGGGTAAAGTCTTGGAGGGCATTATAAGAGACAAGATTTATAATCATCTAGATAGGAATAATATGATCAGGGATAGTCAGCATGGCTTTGTGAAGGGTAGGTCATGCCTCACAAACCTTATCGAGTTCTTTGAGAAGGTGACTGAACAGGTAGACCAGGGTAGAGCAGTTGATGTGGTGTATATGGATTTCAGCAAAGCGTTTGATAAGGTTCCCCACGGTAGGCTATTGCAGAAAATACGGAGGCTGGGGATTGAGGGTGATTTAGAGATGTGGATCAGAAATTGGCTAGCTGAAAGAAGACAGAGGGTGGTGGTTGATGGGAAATGTTCAGAATGGAGTTCTGTCACAAGTGGAGTACCACAAGGATCTGTTCTGGGGCCGTTGCTGTTTGTCATTTTTATCAATGACCTAGAGGAAGGCGCAGAAGGGTGGGTGAGTAAATTTGCAGACGATACTAAAGTCGGTGGTGTTGTCGATAGTGAGGAAGGAAGTAGCAGGTTACAGAGGGATATAGATAAGCTGCAGTGCTGGGCTGAGAGGTGGCAAATGGAGTTTAATGTAGAGAAGTGTGAGGTGATTCACTTTGGAAGGAAAAACAGGAATGTGGAATATGTGGCTAATGGAAAAGTTCTTGAAAGTGTGGATGAGCAGAGGGATCTAGGTGTCCATGTACATAGATCCCTGAAAGTTGCCACCCAGGTTGATAGGGTGGTGAAGAAGGCCTATGGAGTGTTGGCCTTTATTGGTAGAGGGATTGAGTTCCGGAGTCAGGAGGTCATGTTGCAGCTGTACAGAACTCTGGTACGGCCGCATTTGGAGTATTGCGTACAGTTCTGGTCACCGCATTATAGGAAGGACGTGGAGGCTTTGGAACGGGTGCAGAGGAGATTTACCAGGATGTTGCCTGGTATGGAGGGAAAATCTTATGAGGAAAGGCTGATGGACTTGAGGTTGTTTTCGTTAGAGAGAAGAAGGTTAAGAGGAGACTTAATAGAGGCATACAAAATATTCAGAGGGTTAGATAGGGTGGACAGTGAGAGCCTTCTCCCGCGGATGGAAATGGCTAGCACGAGGGGACATAGCCTTAAACTGAGGGGTAATAGATATAGGACAGAGGTCAGGGGTAGGTTCTTTACGCAAAGAGTAGTGAGGCCGTGGAATGCCCTACCTGCTACAGTAGTGAACTCGCCAACATTAAGGGCATTTAAAAGTTTATTGGATAAACATATGGATGATAATGGTATAGTGTAGGTTAGATGGCTTTTGTTTCGGTGCAACATCGTGGGCCGAAGGGCCTGTACTGCGCTGTATTGTTCTATGTTCTATGTTCTATGTTGTCAGGTTGTCAGGGTACCAGGGTGCCAGGGTGCCAGGTTGTCAGGTTGTCAGGGTGCCAGAGTGCCAGATTGTCAGGGTGACAGGGTGTCAGGGTGTCAGGGTGCCAGGTTGTCAGAGTGTCAGGGTGCCAGTGTGTCAGGGTGCCAGGTTGTCAGGTTGTCAGGGTACCAGGGTGCCAGGGTGCCAGGTTGTCAGAGTGTCAGGGTGCCAGGGTGTCAGGGTGCCAGGTTGTCAGGTTGTCAGGGTACCAGGGTGCCAGGGTGTCAGGGTGCCAGGTTGTCTGGGTGTCAGGGTGCCAGGTTGTCAGGGTGTCAGGTTGTCAGGGTGTCAGGGTGCCAGGTTGTCAGGGTGTCAGGTTGTCAGGTTGTCAGGTTGTCAGGGTGTCAGGGTGCCAGGGTGTCAGGGTGCCAGGTTGTCTGGGTGTCAGGGTGCCAGGTTGTCAGGGTGTCAGGTTGTCAGGGTGTCAGGGTGCCAGGTTGTCAGGGTGTCAGGTTGTCAGGGTGCCAGGGTGTCAGGGTGTCAGGTTGTCAGGGTGTCAGGTTGTCAGGGTGTCAGGGTGCCAGGGTGTCAGGTTGTCAGGGTGCCAGGTTGTCAGGGTGTCAGGTTGTCAGGGTGCCAGGTTGTCAGGGTGTCAGGTTGTCAGGGTGTCAGGTTGTCAGGGTGCCAGGTTGTCAGGGTGTCAGGTTGTCAGGGTGCCAGGTTGTCAGGGTGTCAGGTTGTCAGGGTGTCAGGTTGTCAGGGTGTCAGGGTGTCAGGTTGTCAGGTTGTCAGGGTGCCAGGGTGTCAGGTGTCAGGGTGTCAGGTGTCAGGGTGTCAGGTTGTCAGGGTGCCAGGTTGTCAGGGTGTCAGGTTGTCAGGTTGTCAGAGTGTCAGGATGCCAGGGTGCCAGGTTGTCAGGGTGTCAGGTTGTCAGGGTGTCAGGGTGTCAGGGTGTCAGGGTGTCAGGTTGTCAGGGTGCCAGGTTGTCAGGGTGTCAGGTTGTCAGGGTGTCAGGGCGTGAGGGTGCCAGATTATCAGGGTGCCAGGTTGTCAGGGTGTCAGGGTGCCTGGTTGTCAGGGTGTCAGGGTGCCTGGTTGTCAGGGTGTCAGATAGCCGGGTTGTCAGGGTGTCAGGGTGTTATGTTGTCAGGGTGTCAGGGTGCCAGGTTGTCAGGGTGCCATGTTGCCAGGGTGCCAGGGTGCCAGGTTGTCAGGGTGTCAGGTTGCCAGGTTGTCAGGTTGTCAGGGTGTCAGGGTGTCAGGGTGCCAGGTTGTCAGGGTGCCAGGTTGTCAGGGTGCCAGGGTGTCAGGGTGCCAGGATGCCAGGTTGTCAGGGTGCCAGGTTGTCAGGGTGTCAGTGTGTCAGGGTGCCAGGTTGTCAGGGTGTCAGGGTGCCAGGGTGCCAGGTTGTCAGGGTGCCAGGTTGTCAGGTTGTCAGGGTGTCAGGGTGCCAGGGTGCCAGGTTGTCAGGTTGTCAGGGTGCCAGGGTGTCAGGGTGTCAGGGTGTCAGGGTGCCAGGTTGTCAGGGTGTCAGGGTGCCAGGGTGCCAGGTTGTCAGGGTGCCAGGTTGTCAGGTTGTCAGGGTGTCAAGGTGCCAGGGTGCCAGGTTGTCAGGTTGTCAGTGTGCCAGGGTGCCAGGTTGTCAGGTTGTCAGGGTGTCAGGGTGCCAGGTTGTCAGGTTGTCAGGGTGTCAGGGTGCCAGGGTGCCAGGTTGTCAGAGTGCCAGGGTGTCAGGGTGTCAAGGTGTCAGGTTGTCAGGGTGCCACGGTGTCAGGTTGCCAGGTTGTCAGGGTGTCAGGGTGCCAGGATGCCAGGTTGACAGGGTGTCAGGTTGTCAGGGTGTCAGGGTGTCAGGGTGTCAGGGTGTCAAGGTGTCAGGTTGTCAGGGTGCCACGGTGTCAGGTTGCCAGGTTGTCATGTTGTCAGTGTGCCAGGGTGCCAGGTTGTCAGAATGTCAGGGTGCCAGGGTGTCAGGATGCCAGGTTGTCAGGTTGTCAGGGTACCAGGGTGCCAGGTTGTCAGGGTGTCAGTGTGTCAGGGTGCCAGGTTGTCAGAGTGTCAGGGTGCCAGGGTGTCAGGGTGCCAGGTTGTCAGGGTGCCAGGTTGTCAGAGTGTCAGGGTGCCAGGGTGTCAGGGTGCCAGGTTGTCAGGGTGCCAGGTTGTCAGAGTGTCAGGGTGCCAGGGTGTCAGGGTGCCAGGTTGTCAGGGTGCCAGGTTGTCAGAGTGTCAGGGTGCCAGGGTGCCAGGGTGCCAGGTTGTCAGGTTGTCAGTGTGACAGGGTGTCAGGGTGCCAGGTTGTCAGGGTGTCAGGTTGTAAGTGTGCCAGGTGATCAGGGTGTCAGGTTGTCAGGGTGTCAGGTTGTCAGGGTGTCAGGGTGTCAGGGTGTCAGGTTGTCAGGGTGTCAGGTTGTCAGGGTGCCAGGTGATCAGGGTGTCAGGTTGTCAGGGTGTCAGGGTGTGAGGGTGTCAGGGTGTCAGAGTGTCAGGTTGTCAGGTTGTCAGTGTGACAGGGTGTCAGGGTACCAGGTTGTCAGGGTGTCAGGTTGTCAGGGTGTCAGGTTGTCAGGGTGCCAGGTGATCAGGGTGTCAGGTTGTCAGGGTGTCAGGGCGTGAGGGTGTCAGGGTGTCAGGTTGTCAGGGTGTCAGGTTGTCAGGTTGTCAGGTTTTCAGGGTGCCAGGTTGTCCGGGTGTCAGGGTGCCAGGGTGCCAGGTTGTCAGGGTGTCAGGGTATCAGGGTGTCAGGGTGGCAGGGTGTCAGGGTGCCAGTGTGTCAGGGTGTCAGGTTGTCAGGGTGTCAGGTTGTCAGGGTGTCAGGGTGTCAGGGTGACAGGGTGTCAGGGTGCCAGGGTGCCAGGTTGTCAGGGTGTCAGGGTATCAGGGTGTCAGGGTGTCAGGGTGCCAGGGTGCCTGGTTGTCAGGGCGTCAGTGTGTCAGGTTGTCATGGTGCCAGGTTGTCAGGGTGTCAGGTTGTCAGGGTGTCAGGGTGTCAGGGTGTCAGAGTGTCAGGGTGTCAGGTTGTCAGGGTGTCAGGTTGTCAGGGTGTCAGGGTGTCAGGGTGTCAGGTTGTCAGTGTGTCAGGTTGTCAGTGTGTCAGGTTGTCTGGGTGTCAGGTTGTCAGGGTGTAAGGGTGTCAGGGTGTCAGGGTGTCAGGGTGCCAGGTGTCAGGGTGTCAGGGTGTCAGGGTGTCAGAGTGTCAGGGTGTCAGGTTGTCAGTGTGTCAGGGTGTCAGTGTGTCAGGTTGTCAGGGTGTCAGGTTGTCAGGGTGTCAGGGTGTCAGGGTGTCAGAGTGTCAGGTTGTCAGGGTGTCAGGTTGCCAGGGTGCCAGGTTGTCACGGTGTCATGTTGTCAGGGTGCCAGGTTGTCAGGGTGTCAGGTTGTCAGGGTGCCAGGTTGTCAGGGTGTCAGGTTGTCAGGGTGCCAGGGTGTCAGGGTGTCAGGTTGTCAGGGTGTCAGGGTGCCAGGGTGTCAGGGTGTCAGGGTGTCAGGTTGTCAGGGTGCCAGGTTGTCAGGGTGTCAGGGTGTCAGGTTGTCAGGGTGTCAGGTTGTCAGGGTTTCAGGTTGTCAGGGTTTCAGGTTGTCAGGGAGTCAGGTTGTCAGTGTGCCAGGTTGTCAGGGTGTCAGGTTGTCAGGGTGTCAGGTTGTCAGTGTGTCAGGGTGTCAGGTTGTCAGGGTGTCAGGGTGCCAGGTTGTCAGGTTGTCAGGGTGTCAGGTTGTCAGGGTGTCAGGTTGTCAGGGTGTCAGGGTGCCAGGTTGTCAGGTTGTCAGGGTGCCAGGTTGTCAGGGTGTCAGGTTGTCAGGGTGTCAGGGTGCCAGGTTGTCAGGGTGCCAGGTTGTCAGAGTGTCAGGGTGCCAGGGTGTCAGGGTGCCAGGTTGTCAGGGTGCCAGGTTGTCAGAGTGTCAGGGTGCCAGGGTGTCAGGGTGCCAGGTTGACAGGGTGTCAGGTTGTCAGGGTGTCAGGGTGTCAGGGTGTCAGGGTGTCAAGGTGTCAGGTTGTCAGGGTGCCACGGTGTCAGGTTGCCAGGTTGTCATGTTGTCAGTGTGCCAGGGTGCCAGGTTGTCAGAGTGTCAGGGTGCCAGTGTGTCAGGGTGCCAGGTTGTCAGGTTGTCAGGGTACCAGGGTGCCAGGTTGTCAGGGTGTCAGTGTGTCAGGGTGCCAGGTTGTCAGAGTGTCAGGGTGCCAGGGTGTCAGGGTGCCAGGTTGTCAGGGTGCCAGGTTGTCAGAGTGTCAGGGTGCCAGGGTGTCAGGGTGCCAGGTTGTCAGGGTGCCAGGTTGTCAGAGTGTCAGGGTGCCAGGGTGTCAGGGTGCCAGGTTGTCAGGGTGCCAGGTTGTCAGAGTGTCAGGGTGCCAGGGTGCCAGGGTGCCAGGTTGTCAGGTTGTCAGTGTGACAGGGTGTCAGGGTGCCAGGTTGTCAGGGTGTCAGGTTGTAAGTGTGCCAGGTGATCAGGGTGTCAGGTTGTCAGGGTGTCAGGTTGTCAGGGTGTCAGGGTGTCAGGGTGTCAGGTTGTCAGGGTGTCAGGTTGTCAGGGTGCCAGGTGATCAGGGTGTCAGGTTGTCAGTGTGTCAGGGTGTGAGGGTGTCAGGGTGTCAGAGTGTCAGGTTGTCAGGTTGTCAGTGTGACAGGGTGTCAGGGTACCAGGTTGTCAGGGTGTCAGGTTGTCAGGGTGTCAGGTTGTCAGGTGATCAGGGTGTCAGGTTGTCAGGGTGTCAGGGCGTGAGGGTGTCAGGGTGTCAGGTTGTCAGGGTGTCAGGTTGTCAGGTTGTCAGGGTGCCAGGTTGTCAGGGTGTCAGGGTGCCAGGGTGCCAGGTTGTCAGGGTGTCAGGGTATCAGGGTGTCAGGGTGTCAGGGTGTCAGGGTGCCAGTGTGTCAGGGTGTCAGGTTGTCAGGGTGTCAGGTTGTCAGGGTGTCAGGGTGTCAGGGTGACAGGGTGTCAGGGTGCCAGGGTGCCAGGTTGTCAGGGTGTCAGGGTATCAGGGTGTCAGGGTGTCAGGGTGCCAGGGTGCCAGGTTGTCAGGGCGTCAGTGTGTCAGGTTGTCATGGTGCCAGGTTGTCAGGGTGTCAGGTTGTCAGGGTGTCAGGGTGTCAGGGTGTCAGGGTGTCAGGGTGTCAGGTTGTCAGGGTGTCAGGTTGTCAGGGTGTCAGGGTGTCAGGGTGTCAGGTTGTCAGTGTGTCAGTGTGTCAGGTTGTCAGGGTGTCAGGTTGTCAGGGTGTCAGGGTGTCAGGGTGTCAGGGTGTCAGGGTGCCAGGTGTCAGGGTGTCAGGGTGTCAGGGTGTCAGGGTGTCAGGGTGTCAGGTTGTCAGTGTGTCAGGGTGTCAGTGTGTCAGGTTGTCAGGGTGTCAGGTTGTCAGGGTGTCAGGGTGTCAGGGTGTCAGAGTGTCAGGTTGTCAGGGTGTCAGGTTGCCAGGGTGCCAGGTTGTCACGGTGTCATGTTGTCAGGGTGCCAGGTTGTCAGGCTGTCAGGTTGTCAGGGTGCCAGGTTGTCAGGGTGTCAGGTTGTCAGGGTGCCAGGGTGTCAGGGTGTCAGGTTGTCAGGGTGTCAGGGTGCCTGGGTGTCAGGGTGTCAGGGTGTCAGGTTGTCAGGGTGCCAGGTTGTCAGGGTGTCAGGGTGTCAGGTTGTCAGGGTGTCAGGTTGTCAGGGTTTCAGGTTGTCAGGGTTTCAGGTTGTCAGGGAGTCAGGTTGTCAGGGTGTCAGGTTGTCAGGGTGTCAGGTTGTCAGTGTGTCAGGGTGTCAGGTTGTCAGGGTGTCAGGGTGCCAGGTTGTCAGGTTGTCAGGGTGTCAGGTTGTCAGGGTGTCAGGGTGCCAGGTTGTCAGGTTGTCAGGGTGCCAGGTTGTCAGGGTGTCAGGTTGTCAGGGTGTCAGGTTGTCAGGGTGCCAGGGTGTCAGGGTGTCAGGTTGTAAGGGTGCCAGGGTGTCAGGGTGTCAGGTTGTCAGGGTGTCAGGGTGTCAGGGTGTCAGGTTGTCAGGGTGTCAGGTTGTCAGGGTGCCAGGTTGTCAGGGTGTCAGGGTGTCAGGGTGACAGGGTGTCAGGGTGCCACGGTGTCAGGGTGTCAGGTTGTAAGGGTGCCAGGTTGTCAGGGAGCCAGGTTGTCAGGGTGTCAGGTATTCAGTGTGCCAGGTTGTCAGGGAGCCAGGTTGTCAGGGAGCCAGGTTGTCAGGGTGCCAGGTTGTCAGGGTGTCAGGTTGTCAGGGTGCCAGGTTGTCAGGGTGCCTGGTTATCAGGGTGTCAGGTTGTAAGGGTGCCAGGTTGTCAGGGAGCCAGGTTGTCAGGGTGTCAGGTTGTCAGAGTGTCAGGTTGTCAGTGTGTCAGGTTGTCAGTGTGTCAGGTATTCAGTGTGCCAGGTTGTCAGGGTGTCAGGTTGTCAGTGTGTCAGGTTGTCAGTGTGTCAGGTATTCAGTGTGCCAGGTTGTCAGGGTGTCAGGTTGTCAGTGTGTCAGGTATTCAGTGTGCCAGGTTGTCAGGGTGTCAGGTTGTCAGGGTGTCAGGTATTCAGTGTGCCAGGTTGTCAGGGAGCCAGGTTGTCAGGGTGCCAGGGTGTCAGGGTGCCAGGTTGTCAGGGTGTCAGGTTGTCAGGGTGCCAGGTTGTCAGGGTGCCAGGTTGTCAGGGTGCCAGGTTGTCAGGGTGTCAGGGAGCCAGGTTGTCAGGGTGCCAGGTTGTCAGGGTGCCAGGTTGTCAGGGTGTCAGGTTGTCAGGGTGCCAGGTTGTCAGGGTGTCAGGTTGTCAGGGTGCCAGGTTGTCAGGGTGTCAGGGAGCCAGGTTGTCAGGGTGTCAGGTTGTCAGGGTGCCAGGTTGTCAGGGTGTCAGGTTGTCAGGGTGCCAGGTTGTCAGGGTGTCAGGGAGCCAGGTTGTCAGGTTGTCAGGGTGTCAGGTTGTCAGGGTGCCAGGTTGTCAGAGTGTCAGGGTGTCAGGGTGTCAGGGAGCCAGGTTGTCAGGGTGCCAGGTTGTCAGTGGTGCCAGGTTGTCAGGGTGTCAGGTTGTCAGGGTGCCAGGTTGTCAGGGTGTCAGGGAGCCAGGTTGTCAGGGTGTCAGGTTGTCAGGGTGTTAGCAACTGGACCTCAGCATCAAGTGGGATCAGTGTGAGGCAAAACTGCAGCATTGTCTGCCTTTGAATCTCGTGATGACTGAGGGAATGGGCGAGGGGAGGGGGGTGGGAGGGGAGGGGAGGGGAGGGGGTTGAAGGGGAGGGGGAGGCGAGGGAGGGGGGAGTGGAGGGGGGAGGGCGAGGGGAGGGGGGAGGGGAGGGAGGGGGAGGGAGGGGAGGGGAGGCGAGGGAGGGGAGGCGAGGCGAGGGGGGAGGGGAGTGGAGGGGGGAGGGGAGGGGGTGGATGGGGGTGGGAGGGGAGGGGAGGGGGGAGGGGAGGGGGGAGGGGAGGGGAGGGGAGGCGAGGGGAGGGGAGGCGAGGGGAGTGGGAGGGAGGGGAGGGGAGGGGGAGGGGAGGGGAGGGGGAGGGGAGGAGAGGGGGAGGGGAGGCGAGGGGAGGGGGTGGGAGGTGAGGTAGAGGGGGAGGCGAGGGGGAGGGGGTGGGAGAGGTGGGAGGGGAGGCGAGGGGAGGGGGAGGGGAGGGGGAGGGGAGGCGAGGCGAGGGGAGGCGAGGGAGGGGAGGCGAGGGGAGGGGAGGGAGGGGGGAGGGTAGGGGGGAGGGGAGGGGGGAGGGGAGGGGGGAGGGGAGGCGAGGGAGGGGGTGGGAGGTGAGGTAGAGGGGAGGCGAGGGAGGAGGGGAGGGAGGGTGAGGGTGAGGGAGGGAGGGAGGGGAGGGGGAGGGGAGGAGGAGTGGAGGGGAGGGGAGGGGAGGGGAGGCGAGGCGAGGGGAGGGGGAGGGGAGTGGGAGGGGAGGCGAGGGGAGGGGGTGGGAGGTGAGGTAGAGGGGGAGGTGAGGGGGGAGGGGAGGGGAGGGTGAGGGGAGGAGGAGGGAGGGGGAGGGGGTGGGGAGGGAGGATTGGAGGGGAGGGGAGGGAGGAGTGGAGGGGAGAGGGGGAGAGGAGGGAGAGGGAGGGGAGGGGGAGGGGAGTGGGGAGGGGGGAGTCGAGGGGAGGGGGGAGGGGAGGCGAGGGGAGGCGAGGGGAGGGAGGCGAGGGGAGGGGGAGGGGAGGCGAGGGGAGGGGGGAGGGGAGGCGAGGGGAGGCGAGGGGAGGGGGTGGGAGGTGAGGTAGAGGGGGAGGCGAGGGGGGAGGGGAGGGGAGGGTGAGGTGTAGGGAGGAGGGGGAGGGGGGAGGGGGGTGGGGGAGAGGTGGGAGGGGAGGCGAGGGGAGGGGGAGGGGAGGCGAGGCGAGGGGAGGGCGAGGGGAGGGGAGGCGAGGGGAGGGGAGGGGGGGAGGGTAGGGGGGAGGGGAGGGGGGAGGGGAGGGGGAGGGGAGGCGAGGGGAGGGGTGGGGAGGTGAGGTAGAGGGGGAGGCGAGGGATGAGGGGAGGGGAGGGTGAGGGGAGGGAGGAAGGGGAGGGGGAGGGGAGGGAGGAGTGGAGGGGAGGGGAGGGGAGGGGAGGCGAGGCGAGGGGAGGGGGAGGGGAGTGGGAGGGGAGGCGAGGGAGGGGGTGGGAGGTGAGGTAGAGGGGGAGGTGAGGGGGAGGGGAGGGGAGGGTGAGGGGAGGGAGGAGGGGAGGGGGAGGGGTGGGGAGGGAGGATTGGAGGGGAGGGGAGGGAGGAGTGGAGGAGAGAGGGGAGGGGAGGGGAGGGGAGGGGAGGGGGAGGGGAGTGGAAGGGGGGGAGGCGAGGGGAGGGGGGAGGGGAGGCGAGGGGAGGCGAGGCGAGGGGAGGCGAGGGGAGGGAGGCGAGGGAGGCCGAGGGGAGGGGGAGGGGAGGCGAGGGGCGGGGGAGGGAGGGGAGGTGAGGGGAGGGGGAGGGGAGGCGAGGGGAGGCGAGGGGAGGGGGAGGCGAGGGGAGGGGGAAAGGGAGGGGAGGGTGGGAGGGGAGGGGAGGGGAGGGAGGGGGAGAGGAGGGGAGGGGAGGGGAGGCGAGGGGAGGGGTGAGGGGAGGCGAGGGGAGGGGGAGGGAGGAGGCGAGGGGAGGGGAGGGAGGAGGCGAGGGGAGGGGAGGGGTGAGGGGAGGGGAGGTGAGGGGGAGGGGAGGGGATGCGAGGGGAGGAGGGGAGGGGAGGGGAGGGGAGGCGAGGGGGAGGGGGAGGGGAGGGGAGGGAGGCGAGGGGAGGGGAGGTGAGGGGAGGGGGGCGGGGAGGGGGAGGGGGAGGGGGATGGGAGGGGGGAGGGGAGGAGGGGGAGGGGAGGGGAGGGGGGAGGGGAGGGGAGGCGAGGGGAGGGGAGGGGAGGGGAGGCGAGGGGAGGGGAGGCGAAGGGAGGGGAGGGGAGGGGAGGGGGAGGGGAGGGGGGAGGGGAGGGGAGGCGAGGGGAGGGGAGGCGAGGGGGAGGGAAGGGGAGGGGGAGGGGAGGAGAGGGGGGAGGGGGAGGGGAGGGGGAGGGGAGGAGAGGGGGAGGGGAGGCGAGGGGAGGGGTGGGAGGTGAGGTAGAGGGGGAGGGGAGGGGGAGGTGAGGGAGGAGGGGAGGGGGAGGGGGTGGGAGAGGTGGGAGGGGAGGCGAGGGGAGGGGGAGGGGAGGGGAGGGGAGGCGAGGCGAGGAGAGGCGAGGGGAGGGGAGGGGAGGGGGAGGGTAGGGGGGAGGGGAGGGGGAGGGGAGGGGAGGGGAGGCGAGGGGAGGGGGTGGGAGGTGAGGTAGAGGGGGAGGCGAGGGAGGAGGGGAGGGGAGGGTGAGGGGAGGGAGGAGGGGAGGGGGAGGGGAGGGAGGAGTGGAGGGGAGGGGAGGGGAGGGGGAGGCGAGGCGAGGGGAGGGGAGGGGAGTGGGAGGGGAGGCGAGGGGAGGGGGTGGGAGGTGAGGTAGAGGGGAGGTGAGGGGGGAGGGGAGGGGAGGGTGAGGGGAGGGAGGAGGGGAGGGGGAGGGGGGTGGGGAGGGAGGATTGGAGGGGAGGGAGGTGTGGAGGGAGAGGGGAGGGAGGGGAGGGGAGGGGGAGGGGAGTGGGATGGGGGGAGGCGAGGGGAGGGGGAGGGGGAGGCGAGGGGAGGCGAGGGGAGGGGAGGCGAGGGGAAGGGGAGGGGAGGCGAGGGGAGGGGAGGCGAGGGGAGGCGAGGGGAGGGGAGCGAGGGGGAGGGGGGGAAAGGGAGGGGAGGGGGAGGGGAGGGGAGGGGAAGGGAGGGGGAGAGGAGGGGAGGGGAGGGGAGGCGAGGGGAGGGGTGAGGGGAGGCGAGGGGAGGGGAGGGGAGGGAGGAGGCGAGGGGAGGGGAGGGGTGAGGGAGGGGAGGTGAGGGGGAGGGGGAGGGGAGGGATGCGAGGGAGGAGGGGAGGGGAGGGGAGGGGAGGCGAGGGGAGGGGGAGGGGAGGGGAGGGGGGGGGGGGGGGGGAGGGGGAGGGGAGGCGAGGGGAGGGGGGAGGGGGAGGGCGAGGGGAGGGGGAGGGGAGGCGAGGGGAGGCGAGGGGAGGGGGTGGGAGGTGAGGTAGAGGGGGGGGCGAGGGGGGAGGGGAGGGGAGGGTGAGGTGAGGGAGGAGGGGAGGGGGAGGGGGTGGGAGAGGTGGGAGGGGAGGCGAGGGGAGGGGGGGAGGGGAGGCGAGGCGAGGGGAGGCCGAGGGGAGGGGAGGCGAGGGGAGGGGAGGGGAGGGGGGGGGAGGGGGAGGGAGGGGGAGGGGAGGGGAGGGGAGGCGAGGGGAGGGGTGGGAGGTGAGGTAGAGGGGGAGGCGAGGGATGAGGGGAGGGGAGGGTGAGGGGAGGGAGGAGGGGAGGGGGCAGGGGAGGGAGGAGTGGAGGGGAGGGGAGGGGAGGGGGAGGCGAGGCGAGGGGAGGGGGAGGGGAGTGGGAGGGGAGGCGAGGGGAGGGGGTGGGAGGTGAGGTAGAGGGGGAGGTGAGGGGGAGGGGAGGGGAGGGTGAGGGGAGGGGAGGAGGGAGGGGGAGGGGGTGGGGAGGGAGGATTGGAGGGGAGGGGAGGGAGGAGTGGAGGAGAGAGGGGAGGGGAGGGGAGGGGAGGGGAGGGGAGAGGGAGTGGAAGGGGGGGAGGCGAGGGGAGGGGGGAGGGGGGAGCGATGGGGAGGCGAGGCGAGGGGAGGCGAGGGGAGGGGAGGCGAGGGAGGCGAGGGGAGGGGGAGGGGAGGCGAGGGGCGGGGGAGGGGAGGCGAGGGGAGGGGGGAGGGGAGGCGAGGGGAGGCGAGGGGAGGGGAGGCGAGGGGAGGGGGAAAGGGAGGGGAGGGGGAGGGGAGGGGAGGGAGGGGGGAGAGGAGGGGAGGGGAGGGGAGGCGAGGGGAGGGGTGAGGGGAGGCGAGGGGAGGGGAGGGGAGGGAGGAGGCGAGGGGAGGGGAGGGAGGAGGCGAGGGGAGGGGAGGGGTGAGGGGAGGGGAGGTGAGGGGGAGGGGAGGGGATGCGAGAGGGGAGGAGGGGAGGGGAGGGGAGGGGAGGCGAGGGGAGGGGGAGGGAGGGGAGGGGAGGCGAGGGGAGGGAGGTGAGGGGAGGGGGCGGGGAGGGGGAGGGGAGGGGATGGGAGGGGGGATGGGAGGGGAGGGGGAGGGGAGGGGAGGGGGGAGGGGAGGGGAGGCGAGGGGAGGGGAGGTGGAGGGGAGGCGAGGGGAGGGGAGGCGAAGGGAGGGGAGGGGAGGGGAGGGGGAGGGAGGGGAGGGGGGAGGGGAGGGGAGGCGAGGGAGGGGAGGCGAGGGGAGGGAAGGGAGGGGGAGGGGAGGAGAGGGGGAGGGGAGGGGAGGGGGAGGGGAGGAGAGGGGAGGGGAGGCGAGGGGAGGGGTGGGAGGTGAGGTAGAGGGGGAGGCGAGGGGGGAGGGGAGGGGAGGGGGAGGTGAGGGAGGGAGGGGAGGGGGAGGGGGTGGGAGAGGTGGGAGGGGAGGCGAGGGGAGGGGGAGGGGAGGGGGAGGGGAGGCGAGGCGAGGAGAGGCGAGGGGAGGGGAGGGGAGGGGGAGGGTAGGGGGGAGGGGAGGGGGGAGGGGAGGGGGAGGGGAGGCGAGGGAGGGGGTGGGGTGGGAGGTGAGGTAGAGGGGGAGGCGAGGGAGGAGGGGAGGGGGAGGGTGAGGGGAGGAGGAGGGGAGGGGAGGGGAGGGAGGAGTGGAGGGGAGGGGAGGGAAGGGGGAGGCGAGGAGAGGGGAGGGGAGGGGAGTGGGAGGGGAGGCGAGGGGAGGGGGTGGGAGGTGAGGTAGAGGGGGAGGTGAGGGGGGGGAGGGGAGGGGAAGGGTGAGGGGAGGGAGGAGGGGAGGGGGAGGGGGGTGGGGAGGGAGGATTGGAGGGGAGGGAGGAGTGGAGGGGAGAGGGGAGGGGAGGGGAGGGGAGGGGAGGGGGAGGGGAGTGGGATGGGGGGAGGCGAGGGGAGGGGGGAGGGGAGGCGAGGGGAGGCGAGGGGAGGGAGGGCGAGGGGAAGGGGAAGGGGAGGCGAGGGGAGGGGGGAGGGGAGGCGAGGGGAGGCGAGGGGAGGGGAGGCGAGGGGAGGGGGGAAAGGGAGGGGAGGGGGAGGGGAGGGGAGGGGAAGGGAGGGGGAGAGGAGGGGAGGGGAGGGGAGGCGAGGGGAGGGGTGAGGGGAGGCGAGGGAGGGGAGGGGAGGGAGGAGGCGAGGGGAGGGGAGGGGTGAGGGGAGGGGAGGTGAGGGGGAGGGGGGAGGGGAGGGGATGCGAGGGGAGGAGGGGAGGGGAGGGGAGGGGAGGGCGAGGGGAGGGGGAGGGGAGGGGAGGGGAGGCGAGGGGAGGGGAGGTGAGGGGGAGGGGGCGGGGAGGGGGAGGGGAGGGGATGGGAGGGGGAGGGGAGGGGGAGGGGAGGGGAGGGGAGGGGGAGGGGAGGGGAGGGGGAGGGGAGGGGAGGCGAGGGGAGGGGAGGCGAGGGGGGGGTGGGGGGAGGGGAGGGGGGAGGGGAGGCGAGGGGGGGTGGGGGGAGGGAGGGGGAGGGGAGGGCCGAGGGGGGGGTGGGGGGCAGGGGAGGGGAGGGGTGGGAGGGGAGGGGTGGGGTGGAGGGCAGGGGGAGGGGAGGGGGAGGGGAGGCGAGGGGGGGTGGGGGGAGGGGTGTGGGGGAGGGGAGGGGGAGGGGAGGCGAGGGGGGGTGGGGGTGGGGTGTGGGGAGGGGAGGGGGGAGGGGAGGCGAGGGGGAATAATCAGCAGCTTACATTGGAGCAATTTCACTGAAGCCGAATTCGACACACTGGACATTGGGGTAAGACTCGCTCGGCAAACGCTAATCACACAATCATATCGGCAAAACAAATAGTCAGGAAGCTGGGACTGGAATCAGCAATTTCTTGTTTCACTTATTGACCGTCCGGGATCAAACCCTGAGCAGAACAGGCAGGGTGAAATACTGAGATTGCCTTTTATTCACAGGGTCGTGTGTCCGTTGGCAGTGCCACACCTATCGCCCACTTCACAGGGCTATCCATATGTCTGCAGTCACGTGTCGGCCAGGCCGGTAAGGGCGACAGATTTCCTTCCCGATAGGACATTCCTGAACCGGAGAGTTTTTTACCACAATCGGTCACCATTGGACTTTTAATTCCAGATTTTAAAAAAAATTCAAATGTCCCCATCTGCTGAGGTGGCATTGGAAGACAGGAGCCCAGACGGTTACTCTGGGTCTCTGCATTACTGATGCAATACCACCACACCACGGCATCCCTGATTCCAGTTTGAGCGGAGTAACGATTATGTTACTGGGTTAGTAACCCAGAAAGGGAAGGACCAAATGGACAGCTCCCGTTTCTTATCCAGCAAACACTAACAAGGCTAATTCTTGACTAGCTTCTGAGTCGCTCTCTGAGAGTCCGTCTGATTCACAGCACCTTCTCAAGGACAACTAAAGACTGCCGATAAATACTGGCCTTAACACTGATGCCCATGTCGCATCAATGAACAAAGAAAACAATAATAATAATGATTTTTATTATTGTCGCAAGTAGGCTTACAGCACGGAAGC